>NC_066515.1:6118382-6160882 GCF_024679095.1 Eriocheir sinensis
CCCTCGCCATCTTTCCTATCCTCTCTCCCTTCCCTTTTAGATAACCCTTTCACTGTCCCCTGACCTTTCACCCCTCCATCCCTCCGTCCCTTTTCCTCCTTCTCTCCGTATAATCTCCCTCTCCCTCCGCCCCCTCCACAAGACATCCCCAGCAGCCGACGTAAGAAGAAAAACCGCGATCCCCAATTCCATTTTTTTGCCTACATTTTCAATTTCGCGTAATGTTAGGAGGGAGGAGGATGGGAGGGGAAGAAGGAAGGGAAGCCCCAGAAAAGGTGAGGTAGCAAAGGGAAGGGAAGAAACAAGGATACATGATGGCAGGGGAAGAGAGGGAGGGGAAAGGGAGAAGAGAAGCAACAGGAGGGATGAGAAGGAAGGATAGGGACGGGGAAAGAATTTTGGGGAGGAGAAAAGGGAAATGTTGAAGAAGAAAAGATAAATAAGATCGTGTCTCTCTCTCTCTCTCTCTCTCTCTTAGGTGAGGACGGGGAGGTGACGGAATTCTTTATGCAGGAAAAAGTGATGTAGGGAGAGAGGAAGTGACGGGCAGAGAGGCGGATGGACGACGTGAGGGAGGCAGGAAGGCGATAGCCTGGGAAGACAAGATGAGAAGGAAGGATGGAGGGGGTAGGACTGAGGAGGGAAAAAGTTATACAGGAAGGGAAAAAGAAGACAAAGACTGGGAGCAGTGGAACAAAAGACAAAGAAATAATATGTGTAGGAGGAGTTATAGAGGGAGTGAAGGGAAGAGGAATACAAAGTGAAAGAATAAGAAATGGTGTAAAGGACAGAGGCAGGAAGGCTGGGAAATAAAAAATAAAAGAAAGGAAGGAGGAACGAAGGAGGAAGCAAAGACGAAGGGATGCGGTCTACAGTGAGGGAGAGGAGAGGGAAATTGACAACGAGGAAAGAAAATAATAGATTGGGTGATAGAATAGTGAATAAAGGGACGAAATGCTCACATGGTGGGGAACATGCACCAGAAATACAGAAAATGGAAAGAAGAACCATAAAGCGAGGGAGGGAAAGAGGAAATTTGAGAGAAGTAGAAAAAAAGTGGCGAAAGAGATATAGGACACAGTGCGGGAATGGAAAAGAAGCATGAAATGAGGAAATGAACCAGGAAGCGTGAGAATAACAGGAACTGCAAGATAAAAGATATGAAAGAAAAAGAGCTTGAAACAGGGAAAGAGTGGCTGAGGGAAGAGAGGAAAATAAATACAGAAACGTGGGACAGTGATCGCTTGAAGGAAGAGGAAAAGCAGCGCGGAAATGAGAAGGAAACGTTGAAATAGGATAGGAAGGAGTAAAGAAAAGATGGGGCACAGAGGAAGAGAGTGATGGAAAATAACGGAAAGCGGTGGAAAAATAGATTGTGAGATGGTAAAGGAAACATAATAGGAGGAAGAGGAAGAGAAGGTAAAGGAAAGAAAATGGATAGTGAAAAGAGGAGGAGAAAATGATTTAGAACAGAAAAGAAAGGTATGAACTGAAAGGAAAAATGATGGTAAAGAACGGGAAGAAAAGACGAAGAGGGATACATATACAGAGGAATAGGAGAATAGAAAAGAGGAGCAAAGGGAGTTAGGAAAAAGGGAAAACGTCGAAGGAAAGAAATAACAACTCGCAAGGGAATACGAAGACGATGGACCAATGTAGATAGAAAATGGGGCAAAGGAATAGGGATGAATAGAAGCAAGTGAATAGGAAGGGAACGAATCACGGGAAGAAGAAAGAATGAAGGAAGGAAACAAGACAATAAAGGAAAACGACTAAACGGAGAAACTGGTACGTGAGGTAAAAGATTAAAGAAAACATATCGAAGGGAATGGAAAAAAAAAGAATGCAATGATTTAGAAAAGATACGAAGGAAAATGCAGTGAAAGATTAAATACGAAATACGAGGGGGGGGGGGGGAGAGAGAGAGAGAGAGAGAGAGAGAGAGAGAGAGAGAGAGAGAGAGAGAGAGAGAGAGAGAGAGAGAGAGAGAGAGAGAGAGAGAGAAAAAAAAAAAAACCCACACAAAGTGCATGGTGGCTTCCCTCTATAAACGGGAGTCGAGCCGCCATCATGAACATCTGTAGATATGTTGCTTACCTAACACCTTCACAGCCGGCCAGCAAGCCTGCCCTGGTCAGCCTGGCCCCTCGGCAATAACACTAACGAGGGCTGCTTGTGATGTCCACCCCCACCCTCCCCAAGACTTCACAACCGCTTCCCTGCACCAGTACACACTTCCAATAAATTGGGGTTTCCATTGACTGGGCTCGTAGCAACTTTTGATTGCATTACTTTTCATTTTCCATTACTATTCATATGCCTGTTATCCGTGCGTATCCCTGCTCGTCCGCCCCTTCCTTTTGTATCTGTTCCCACTCATGGCACTCTTGCTTCTTGTATACCTGCTTCACATATTGCTCCCCCGCCCATCCCTGCTTCTACTCAAACTCCTCCTACTGCTGCTGTTTCCCTTTACTCAGTTCCCAATCACCGCATTTATTCATGCTGGCATCCTTTCTTGAAGAGATGCTATGATAAATATTCGTCTTTCTCGGCTCCTTTTTTTTATCTGTTATTACCATGAAATTATTATGTAAGGTGAATGTTGTGACACTCCCATAATTGAAAAATAATTAAAGAAGTGAAAAGGGAGAGACTCCTTTCAAAGTTCTTATAAATATCAAGAAAAGGAAAAGGAAATAAACCGATAGAATTATATATATATATATAGAGATATATTTATATATAGATATATATATATATATATATATATATAAATATATATATAGATATATATATATATATATATATATATATATATATATATATATATATATATATATATATATATATATATATATATATATATATATATATATATATATATATATTATATACTCCCTCCATAACTGCAATAACTTAATATTCATACCTATAATTATCCTTGTGCTCATCATACCTCCCAACCAACCCCAGCACCCACACCCACAAAAAAAAAAATACACCATGAAATAACACCTCACAAAACAGCACATAGAAAACACAAGATACAAACATATCAATAACAAAAACCTTCCCGAATAAGTCTACGGGGAGGGTAAGCTGTATTTAATTACCGAGAGAGAGAGAGAGAGAGAGAGAGAGAGAGAGAGAGAGAGAGAGAGAGAGAGAGAGAGAGAGAGAGAGAGAGAGAGAGAGAGAGAGAGAGAGAGAGAGAGAGAGAGAGAGAGAGAGAGAGAGACACGATCTTATTTATCTTTTCTTCTTCAACATTTCCCTTTTCTCCTCCCAAAAATTTTTATCCCTAATCAGGGATAAAATGATCACTTTCCTTGAAACAAATGATTTGATAACTGATAGTCAGCATGGATTTCGTAGTAATCGGTCTTGCCTTACCAACCTATTAACCTTTTTCAACGATGTTTATACATGTTGGGACGCCCGAAGCCCATATGACGTAATTTATATAGATTTTCAGAAAGCGTTTGATAAAGTCCCTCACGTTAGGCTTATTTCAAAACTGCGTTCCCGCGGTATTAACGACCATCTATGTGCGTGGATTCATGCCTGGCTCACCAACAGAGAACAATGTGTAGTTCTTAATGGTGAAGCATCGGATTGGCAACCCGTCACCAGTGGCGTGCCCCAAGATTCGGTCCTGGGGCCAACACTATTCATAATTTACGTGAACGACTTAGAAACTGATATCCTATCAAAAGTAACCAAATTCGCCGACGGAGACCTGGCCATCACCAGCCGGGAAAAGGCTGACCTGCTGGCCTGTCACTTCAGTCAAAAGATGACAACCCAGGAACCAGACAGGCAGCCGCCCACCCTCCCCCAGCTCATCGCCTCAAGACTAGAGAGTGTGCTAATATTTGAGGACGCTGTCAGGAGACATCTGAGGGGCGTCAACACCAGGAAGGCGCCAGGCCCTGACAGCGTGAGTCCATACTTACTGCGGCGATGCTCCGATGAGCTCACCAGCCCCCTCGCCCAGATCTTCCGGCGATGCCTGCAGAGCGGGGTGTGGCCTGTGCAGTGGAAAGAGGGCAGAGTCACACCCGTACGCAAGACAAAAATCCAGGTCTGAGCCAGGCAAATACAGGCCAATATCACTCCTCCCAATCATCAGCAAGATATTTGAGAGGATCATTGGGGAGCAATTGACATCCTTCCTCGAGGAAAACCACCTGCAGTCACCGAAGCAGTTTGGTTTTCGGAAGGGCCGCTCTACCTCCGACCTCCTCCTTCTCCTCTCAAAGTCCTGCCATGACGCCCTTGATGACGGCCACCCCTCTCTCGTGATTGCCCTGGATATAGCTGGCGCGTTCGACTCCGTTTGGCACCGCGGTCTGACGGCGAAGCTACAGCAACTAGGCATCACGGGGGACCTGCTGCGCCTGCTCTCAAAGTACCTGTTGGGCAGGAGCCTCCGCGTAGCAGTCAACGGAAGCACCTCGACCAGTGTCCCGGTGGAGGCGTCCGTTCCACAGGGGTCCGTCCTTGGACCTATTTTGTGGAACATATACTTTAACGACCTCCTGCAAACCATCCCGGCAGCAAGCGCCTACGCCAACGACTGCACTCTCTCCAGAACATACAAGAGGGAGGAAGCCCAGGACGTGATAGAGTCCGTCAACAGACAGTTGGCAGACATAATGGCCTGGGGAAAGAGGTGGCAAGTCAGGTTTGCCCCTGACAAAACCCAGGCCATGGTAATATCACGTTCTCGGGAGGACGCGAGGCAACTCCACGGCAGGCTGAGATTCGGGAACAACACCATCCCTCTGCAGTCCAGCGTCGACATCCTGGGCGTGGAGGTGGATTCCCAGCTGCGGTTCGACCATCACCTTGAAAGGGTGGCACATAAAGCCACCCAGAAGGTGAACCTCCTGCGCCACATGAAGAACCTCCTCGACGCTGAAGGCCTGAACACCCTCTATAAGGCACAAGTTCGTCTAGTGATGGAGTATGCACCGCTCACCTGGATGGCCAGCGCCCGCTGCCACCTCAACCTGCTGGACAAGGTGAAGAGGAGGGCTGAACGCCTCATCAACGGCACCCAGCACCACCGACCGAGCCAGTGGGAGAGACAGAGACAACAACATCGACAACAACAACAACAACAACCATACGAGCGACGGGCAAGAGCAGCCACGAACCAGCTGGACAGCCTGGAGCACCGTCGCCGCGTCGCTGCCCTGACGGTGCTACACAAGGCACAAGTGGGCCTAGTGCCCCACCTGACGGACCTGAGGGCTACCTGGAGGAGGTCTGAGCGCAGCACGAGAACGGTGCTGAGCAACGTCTCCCTCCTAACAGTGCCAATGCCCCGCTCCAGCACCCACCAACGTGCCTTCTCCATCGCAGCGATGGTGTGGTGGAACAACCTCACTGCTGATGTGGATGTGACACAATTGTCCACTCAGCAGATGAAGGTTGCGTCCCACAGGTGGCTACTCCTACACCCACCGTAAAAAGCGTTAATGTAAACGCTTGCAAATAATTTACAAACATGTATATAATTGTAACCTCGGCAGAAGCTTTTAAATAGCTCCCCAACGGTCGGGGGAACTTTAGCTTAGAAAAATAATATTGCCATGTACTAATGTACTGAACATGTTTAAATAAAGAGAGAGAGAGAGAGAGAGAGAGAGAGAGAGAGAGAGAGAGAGAGAGAGAGAGAGAGAGAGAGAGAGAGAGAGAGAGAGAGAGAGAGAGAGAGAGAGAGAGAGAGAGAGAGAGAGAGAGAGAGAGAGAGATGAGGAGGAAGGAGAGTAAGGGGATGCGAAAGCTGACGAAAACAAACAATTGTATGTGAGACGCTAAGAGATAAAAAAAAAAGTTCGAACAAGGGGAAGGTACAAAGGAAGAAGAATAAAGAAAAAGCAACGCGAGAAAAGAGAAAATGTTTTTGTGAGAAAGAAAGAGACGAGGTGGAAGTGGAAAAGAAAGAGCACGAGAAGGGAAGGAAAAGGAGCAAAAATGAGGAAGGAAGGGAAGGAGTCCCAGATGGACCAATTGGCGGTTGTGTTTTCTTGTCTGTTATATGTTACAGATGTTTCCTCTTGTTTTCTGAGTTTCTTCGATTTTTTTTGCTCTTTTTTAATTGCCGGTGCGTGACCCTCCCTATAACTTGCGGGGAGGCGGTGGCTGAGTGGTTAGGGTGCCGGTCCCGTGTTCCGCCGTGTTCTGGATAACTCTTAATTTTTGCTCTCTTATCATCCCTACTGTATAATTTTCTCCACAGCCATTGTCTTTTTTTGTGTGCTGCCTCTAGCGCCGGTAGGCTTTTAGCCCGTTCGTGGCGCAGGCTAATTTTATTTGTAGTGGCTGCCGTGACATATGATTCTTGCTGGGCCCATGCTGGCCCCCGTTGCTCCTGTTGACGGAAGTCGTTGAAGTTAAGGTTGATTGAAGATCCGAACAGCATGTGAATGATCTTCCGCCACTCGGCGATGACTTGAAAAATCTGCGTGTTTCGGTGGGGACTTGATCCTAGTCCGCGCTAGGTCCTCGGGCTAACCACGCCCGCACGCTAACCACTCCGCCACAATGATATCTAATTAGCCTTTAGGGCAATTCATGTTCCCCTTCCATATCTAATACAACGTCATACCCGACGCAATGATCTATAAAAAATATTAAATTACTTTAAAATTCCTGATCAAACTTTAGGACAGTATTTCCGTTTTATTATTCCCAGGGCCAATTATTTTCCGGATATAAATAATAACTGAAATTATGCGTACGAATTGTAGACCACGACCTAGCAGTTGACTGCGAGACCTAGTCAGCTGACCACGACCTGGCCTCGGTGGTACACGTGTCATCTACGCTCGCCATCCTTGTGCAGCTGTGCTTTCCTTGTCAGTGTTTTCCAGCATATCCTGAGGCTGCCCTGTTGCTGCTGTTGCTGCTGCTGCTTTCGCTGCTCTCCCTACTGCTCAACACTGCTCTGCTAAGTGTTAATTATGTTATACTACTCACAACACATTCCCCCCTTGCACACTTGCTTGTCCCCCTGTGCTCACACCTTACACCTCCTCCTCACATCACATTGGTGCACATACAACTCCTTCTTAACATTACTACATATAATTTACAAATTATTCTCCAGGAAGTGTTACTAGGATGTACTTGTTTCAGGCTGTAATTTTCTTTGTTTGAACGGAACGGAAAGTTCCCGACGCACCCTCTATCCCGCCGCTCGTTGGCCGCTTTTCCCTAGAGACCCTTTGTTTTGTCTCACTAATCTCCGGGAAAAGATGAAGGCAAGATGCCCCTCAGTATTTCAAGACTAGCAAAGGGGCAATCGATTGCGGTCTTTTTTTGTGTCAAGGCAAAACAGAATGAAAGGAAAATCTGACAACAGCGATATGCGATTCATGCGTTGACACCTGACATTAAAATTTTGAGAGAAAGAGTCGGCACCCCAGCGTGTGGCAGGTGTTCCTCCCCCCACTCTCGCGGGTGTTCCTCATCCCCCCTTCCTCCCACCCTCCTTGGCCCCTCTGTTCCTTTCGCCTCGCCCGCCGCACACCCAGCAGCACAGGACGACTCCCTCCTCTCACCCGCCTCCCTGCTCCTGCCCTCATTCCCCACTTATTCTCCCTCTCACGTCTTCCCCTTCCGTTCCTCTCCCTTCTCCTCCTCCTCTTTCCCTTCATCCGTCTTTCCCTGCTCTTCCTCTCATTCACTCTCATCCTCCACCCTCGCCTCCCCTCCCCCTCCCCCACAGCTATTACATCCCCCGCAACCCCCCTCTTCTCTCCCTTTCTCCCCCTCTTATCTCCCTACCTCCCCCTCTTCCCCCGCCTCCCGCACCACCTCCTCCACCCCCTCCGCCACCTACTCATTTTCATCCCCCCCTTCCCCTTCGACGTCCTCCCCCTCCTCTTTCTCCTCCTCCTCCTCCTCCTCGGCGTACCTCAAGGATCAGTGCTTGGTCCCATGCTCTTCTTAATTTATGTTAATGATATCGATGATGGGCTCACTTGCAAAGTATCAAAATTTGCTGATGACACAAAAATT
Organism: Eriocheir sinensis; assembly: GCF_024679095.1. Lineage (NCBI taxonomy): Eukaryota > Metazoa > Arthropoda > Malacostraca > Decapoda > Varunidae > Eriocheir > Eriocheir sinensis. Next base: position 6,126,420 of record NC_066515.1, read on the forward strand.
GCTAGTAAAGTAACTGCGACACTCGACGAAGAAGCTTTACAATCAGATCTAGATCGACTTGCACGTTGGGCCAATCAATGGCAAATGAAATTTAACGTTGAGAAATGTAAAGTGTTGCACATTGGAAAAAAAAACAATCGCGTTCGGTACGTAATGAATGGCCAACAACTTTCTGCAGTAAGTAAAGAAAACGATCTTGGAATCACTATATCAAGCGATTTAAAGCTCGGTCAGCATTGTTCAGAGGTAGTTAAAACTGCAAACAAATTGGTTGGCTTCATCGGACGAGTCTTTAATAATAAATCGGAAAAAAGTAATATTAAAACTGTATAATTCGTTGGTTCGACCCCGTCTAGAGTACTGTGTACAGTTTTGGTCTCCCTACTACAGAAAAGACATAGAAAAGTTGGAACGGGTCCAACGAAGAGTAACAAAGATGATTCCTAGGTTGAGAAATTTGTCATATGAACAAAGGCTTAAAGAAGTAAATTTATTCAGCCTATCAAAACGAAGAATACGAGGCGATCTAATAGAAGTGTTTAAAATGTTGAAAGGATTCAGTTATATTAATGCGGAAGATTACTTTACAATTGATCGATCAAATAGAACAAGAAGAAATCACAATTTGAAGATAAGTGATAAAAGATTCTCGTCGCACGAAGCTAAACACTTCTTCTTGAATCGAGTTGTTAATGTTTGGAACTCTCTACCTTGTGATGTCGTTGATAGTACAACAGTTACTGCCTTCAAGAATAGATTAGACAAATGTTTTGAATCCAACCAGCAACTAAGATATTACTCATTGTCGTAATAACGTTAAATTCTTTCGAATACTGGTGTCCTTGTCCGCTTTTATCGCCCGGTTAGTGGTAGCAGTAATGGTAGTTCTTTCCTCTTTCCTACATAAATTCCATGCAGTTTTTCCATGCTGCATGGTTCTTTTTCCTTTCCTGCCAGCTTTGGCTTGAGGAGCCTTCGCCTTTGCTGTCCTTCATCTTCCACCTTTGATTAGATAGTTAGTGTAGCCTGTCACAAACAACCTCGTAAGGACCAGCAGGTCTGCTGTTGTTTGTTCGTCCTTTGTGTTCCTTTGTGTTCCCTGAATGAGGTTGGGTCGGCGCGTTTCGGGAGGCTTCTGGACGAGGCAGTGAAAAGCTTTTCGAAAAGCCTTTCAAAAAACGGCGGGCGAGGACGGGGCAAAGGCAACCCTTGATCAACCAACCCGTAGCGTCAGTGCGACTCACAAGAAACTATGTAACTAACGACGCCTCCGACAAGCGAACTGGTACAACTCGTCACGGCTGCATTTCTATCATGTACACAAATGCACGTAGTTTAGTACCCAAAAAGGACGAAATTAGGGCGTATATTGCAACAGAGAAACCAGATGTGGTAGCCATCACAGAGACTTGGGCCAACTCTACTCATCTAGAATCCGAACTGTCATTCCCTGGGTACGAAAGCTTCCACAAAAGTCGAAAGCACAAGAAAGGAGGAGTAGTAGTTTGCTACGTAAAAAGTACACTCCCTTCCATAAAAATAGACAAACAGGACGCAGAGAAATACGATTCTGTCTATGTGGAAATAACCGTAAATAACAGGAAACTAACACTTGCAACCGTATACAGGCCTCCGAAACAACAGGCAGCCGATGACACTACCCTCTACGAAGAAATTCACTCTCTAACACAAAGCAAGGAAGCAATTATAATTGGGGACTTCAATTGCCCTAACATTGACTGGGGACTGATGACTGGAGATCAAGAGGGTAACAGGCTTATAGAAATGGTGGAGGATTCGTTCCTCACTCAAGTTGTAACTCAACCAACAAGAAAAAACAATCTGCTGGATCTGGTATTAGTAAGCAACCCCGACCTCATTCGCGACTGTACAGTTGGTGAGAAACTAAATGGGTGCGATCACCACTTAATCTGTTTTAATATCAACATATCTCACAAACTCGTAGATAATCCGTCAGTAATACCAGATTACAAAAAAGGAAATTTCAACTTAGCCCGTGCGCTGCTTCCCCCTACGACCTGGGACCAACTTGGCATCACCGACAATACAATCGACAACGCGTGGAACGTCTTCAAAGATAAGCTGTTGCAAGTAGAGAAGGCTACAGTGCCTACGGAATCCAGGCGAGTAAATGGGGCTGTAGATACACCGTGGATGACCATCCAGAGAAATAAAAAGGGCAGTAAACCTAAAAAGCTAATAGCGCGCGAAATCAAAACTAACTCCAAGAAATTCTTCACGTACATGAGATCGAAAAAGAAAGTAAAATCCAATATGGGTCCCCTGACAGACGAGACTGGATCTGTAACTCAGGGCAGTAAACAGATGGCCAGAATCCTCAACAGTAACTTCGCATCCGTATTCACAGTTGAGGACATCGAAACCATTCCCGAGGGTCCTGACCCGCCGAATGAGATCACGCCGCTGGAAATTGACTCAATATGCGACCAAGAAGTAAAAAAGTACTTGGACAGACTCGACACGAACAAGTCAACGGGACCCGAAAGCTTGTCCCCGCGGTTATTAATAGAGCTTAAACAACAAATACTTCAACCACTCACTAACATATTCAACCGGTCAGTTCAACTAAAAAAGGTCCCGGAATACTGGAAGATGGCGAACGTAACACCGATTTTCAAAAAAGGAGACAAAAGCGTTGCATTAAACTACAGGCCCATAAGTTTGACATCATTGGCAGGAAAAATATTCGAAAAGATTATTAGAGATAAACTTGTTAAGTTTCTAGAAAACAATAATATAGTCTCCGACACCCAGCATGGCTTCAGAAACAAGCGTTCCTGCCTAACGAATTTATTAGACTTCTTCCAAGGTATATATAAGAACTGGGATGCCCACATCCCCAATGATGTTATATACCTGGACTTTCAGAAAGCCTTCGACAAGGTACCGCACGAGCGACTCCTTAAGAAACTGCACTCGGCGGGCATCGGAGCCAATCTGATCGCGTGGATAAGAGATTGGCTCACCGACAGAAAACAACGAGTACTACTCAACGGACAGCCTTCCGATTGGCTTCCAGTCACTAGTGGAGTGCCTCAAGGGTCAGTGCTGGGACCCATCCTCTTTATCATATATATCAATGACCTAGAATCAGGACTGAAATGCACAATATCGAAATTTGCAGATGACACCAAGATGGGTGGAGATGTCCTCACAAAGACCGACTGCGAAATAATTCAGAAAGACCTCAATCACATTATCGAATGGTCGGAAAAATGGCAAATGTCTTTTAATGTTGACAAATGCAAATTCATGCACATTGGGTCCCAAAATAGTAACCACACATACATCATGAATGGGAGACCTCTGCAAGCGATGCAGGAGGAAAAGGGTCTTGGAGTCACTATCAGGAGTGACCTGAAACACGATAATCACTGTAAAAAAGCATACAACAAGGCCAACATTATGCTCGGATTCATAGCGAGGAACTTCGAGTGTAAAACACCAGACGTGATGCTATCCTTGTATAATTCCATGGTAAGACCGCACCTCGAGTATGCAGTGCAGTTCTGGTCTCCCAATTACAGAAAGGACATTGCTTTACTGGAAAGGATTCAACGACGCGCCACAAAGATGATTCCAACCTTCAGGGCTCAACCGTACGAGGAACGACTCAAGCGACTCAATCTCTTTACATTGGAGAAAAGACACCTACGAGGGGATATGATTCAAGTCTTCAAGTATCTAAAAAAGTTCAATAACGTCGATTACTCCAAATTCTTTGAACTGCAAACCAACTCAAGAACTAGAAATAACGGTTTACCCATTCAGTCGAGTCGATGTAACACAGACATTGGAAGGAGTTTCTTTTCAAACCGAGTCATCCGCCACTGGAACAATCTTCCCTCAGAAGTAATAAATGCGAATACCATCAACTCCTTCAAATATAGAATCGACCGTCATTTCGCTGCGTCGGGAATAAACTGAATAACGAGGGGCTTCCATCTACTCCTCAATATCGAGGTGCTTTCATCTGCTCACCAAGCCCCAAGTGGCGGTCGAGCAGATTAAATCACCCAAGCGGGCGACCTCGTAATGAGCCAATAGGCTTTCTGTTGCCTGCATTTCCATATTCCCATGTTTCCATGTTTCCCCTTTTGCCGCCCCTCCCTTTCCTCCTGTAGTAGCTTCCCTTCCTCCTACTGGCGCCGTTTCTAAGAGGAAAGACCTGGTGGTGGGAGAGTCAAGTCAGGCTTATTGACAGGTGCTTTTGTTCAAGGGATAAGGAAAATAGGCTTAGAGTGTGCTTTCCCGGGGCAGGTACACAACAAGTATCTGACAGGATGGAGGAAATTTCAGCAGGGGAATGGACACAGCCTTATCGTCTTCTGCAGTTTCGGTGGTAATGACATCGGAAGAGTGAGAGGCGAATAGATATTTAGGCGATTTAGGGAGTCGTTTGGGAAAGTGAAAGATTTCGGTGGACTTACGGTCGTGTGTAGTGTTTTGCCGAGGAGGGGGGTAGGTGAGGGATGGATTTCCAGGGCCCTAGCGGTGAACAGTAGGCTGGCGGCTCACTGTAAGCGTAATGGTTGGCTTTTCATAGATAACTGGAGCCTTTTCCAAGATAAGGGCACCTTGTATGCCAAGGATGCAGTACACCTGTCACTCCAAGGGGTTGAGGTTCTCGCAGACTCCCTCGAGCGATCACTTAACACTCTGAAGGATTATTTAGGATAGGCGAGGGAGATGGCCTATCGTCCGTGGATGTGCTTCGCAAACGGTGACTAGGAATTAAGATAAATCAAAAGGATGCAACAAAGGATGGTCTAACGGCTTATTATACCAACAATCGGCGTCTCAGACACAAAATAGATCTACTGAGGGGGAAAGCATGTGTCGAGAATTTCGACATTATAGCAATCACTGAAACATGGTTGGATATTGGAAACAAAAACGGAATTGGAAATATATGGTTATGAGATGTTTCACAAGGATAGAAAGGCAAGAAGGGGATGGGGGGTGGAACTCTGATAAAGACACACGTGAACGTTCCGCTAACAATTATGTCCAAAAAAAACGGCGACTCCGACTCAGTTTGGGTGGACGTCCACAGAGGGAAAGACGAACTAACTCTAGGGGTTCTATACAGGCCACCCTACCTAAGCAGGCAGGACACAGACATATTACTAAAAGAGGTTGGCAGGGCAGGTAGGAGCAAAAATGTCTCCATCATGGGAATTTCACTATGGGAATATTGAGTGGGAAGGCGTGGTGGGAGATCTAGAGTCTGAGGATTTTTTAAAAGTAATACAGGATAATTTTCTCAAGCAGACAGTAACTGAGCCCACCAGAGGTAACAACATTTTGGACTTAGTCTTAATTAACAACGAGAATATGATCAATGAGCTAGAAGTTGGGGGAGAGCTAGGCGGTAGTGGTCACAAGGAGATTATTTTTAACTGAGACTGGGCGGTGACCCAAGAGCTCAGCACTTTAACTTTATCTTTAAGATGTCGGTAAATTATGAGTACTTGCCTAGCCAATGAAAAGTAGTTAATGTGACGCCGATTTTCAAAAAGGAAACAAATCAGCAACCTCAAATTATCGCCCAATTAGCTTAACATCAGTTGTAGGCAAGATGTTGGAGTCAATTATAGCCGGGAGCATTCGGGACCATCTAGACTAGAGAAGCATAGTTTAATTCATGACTAACAGCATGGGCTCACGAAGGGTAGGTCTTGCCTTACTAATCTGTTGTCCTTCTACACTAAAGTAATCGAGGCGGTTGACAGAGATGAAAGCTATGACATATTATATCTAGATTTTCGTAAAGCGTTCGACAAAGTCCTTCATCACCGGGTATTACTAAAATGACAGGCTCACGGCGTAGATGGGAAAGTCTTGAACTGGATCAGGGCGTGGCTTAGTGGTAAAAGCAGATTGTACAAATCAATGGTAAAAAATCTGAATGGGGCAGTGTTAAGAGTGAGGTCCCACAGGGGTCGATGCTGGGTCCGCTGCTTCTTATCATTTACATCAATGAATTGGACATAGGAATCAGTAGTGACGTCAGTAAGTTCGCATATGATACCAAGATCGGTAGAGTAACCCAATCAGACCAGGACGCTAGCGTTCTCCAGGATGACCTTGACAGACTTTATGATTGGGCGGGGAAGTGGCAGATGGAATTCAATGTAGGGAAGTGTAGTATTCCAAATGTAGGTAGGAATAACCCCTCACATAATTACTCCTTAAATGACCCTCCTCTATCCAGGTCTGGGTGTGAGATGGACTTAGGAGTCTTAGTGAGCACTGACCTTCGTCCAAGGACCCAATGCATCCAGGCTAAGAATCGTGCAAACAGGGCACTGGGTTTCATCTCGAGGAGGGTAAGCAATAGGAGCACTGAGGTCATCCTCAAACTTTACTTAGCTCAAGTTAGACCTTACCTTGATTTCGCGGTCCAGTTCTGGTAACCCTACTATAGAAAGGATATCAAGATTTTAGAGTCTGTACAAAGAAGGATGACAAAAATTATTCAAGGTGTGAGAAACTTGCCTTATGAGGATAGACTTAAGGATTTAAATCTACACTCTCTAGAAAGGCGAAGGTTGCGAGGAGACCTTATCGAAGTCTATAAATGGATGAAGAGCTTTAATAAAGGAGATGTCAATAGGGTTTGGGTAGTAAAAGAGCCAGGTAGGACACGTAGCAATGGTTTTAAGTTAGACAAATTCAGATTCAGCAAATACATTAGCAGGAATTGGTTCACCAATAGAGTGGTGGATGAAGGGAACAGGCTTTGCAGTCATGTTGTGGGTGCCAATACCATAGATATATTCAAGAATAGGTTGGATAAATTCATGGATAGTGAGGTAAGGTGAGATTAGGATTACAGGAGCTGCCTTGTCTAGGCCAACCAGCCTCTTGCAGACTCCTTACATTCTTATGTTCTTATTCTTATGTTCTTATGACTGCTATGCTCTGACAGCTCACAAATTATTCACATCATGATTTTTTCTACCTCTGACCACATTTATAAACATCATATTTGGGCTTATTACAGTGTTATGCTTTCATTTATCATCCAACATTTGCTGGAAATATCTAACATAATGTTTCGACCTTCCCTAGTATAGCAATGGAATCATAAACCTTCACCACTCTCATAACTCTGGTATCGGCCTGGTGTCATTTGTGATATACCATGCATCCTATTGGCCTGATGTATTCGCTTACATCTCTGTGCTTGTGTCTGAGCAATTACGTGCCTGTTTATCAATGCCTGTGGATTCCTTTGTTCGTCTGACTACGGGAGCATATTGTTTGCATTTTACCCCAAGACTACTTAAAAAGGTAAACACTTTAATAACTAAACACCTACATTAACTCGACAAACTTCAAGTGATTATTCACACACACACACACACACACACACACACACACACACACACACACACACACACACACACACACACACGATATAAATCACCGGGACACACGCGCGGGATTCCGTTAGAACACCTGAAGCTACACCTGACATTTTTATACCAACTGAGCACACCGCGGATCCGCCGCAAGGATGATGTGAGCCAAGACCACACAGCGAAGGCCGTGAGCTAGGTGAGTAGGTGGGTGAAGGAGTGTCTGAAGGAAAGATAATGTGCGGCAGTGCGGTGGTAGTTTTTTGTTATGAGAAAAGTTTCGACAAAATACTTTAGATTAAGACAATATGGGAGACAGAAGGTGTTTGTGTGTGCGTGTGTGTGTGAGAGAGAGAGAGAGAGAGTTGGAAAGTTTCGTTCAGTCGGCGCAACATCTGTGGTCATATTATGCCGGAAAGAGACAGAAGGTGATGGAATTATAGAAGGGAACAGATCCCAGGAGACGGGACACAACCCCCGATTAATACTTGGTACCCATTCACTGTTGGGTGGAGAGGGGCGTAGGGTATCGGAAAAGCCGCCCAATCTTTTTCCACTCCGCCCGCGAATCAAACCCGGGCTCTCTTGATTGTGAGCCGAGAGAGAGAGAGAGAGAGAGAGAGAGAGAGAGAGTGAGTGTGTGCGGGGGGGGGGGGGGGATACAGGAAGCTTAGAGAGGGAATGGGACGGTAAAACGTGTGTGCCTGCACGGCGGTGGCCGGTAGAAAAAAAAGTGTGATCGTGATGTCGCAAAGTGGTGAAGCATGTGATGTACATGCAGGGGCAGCCCGCCAGGCAAGAGTTCAAAGAGCGAGGGAAGCTATGCTACAAAGAGAGAGAAAGAAAAGGAAAGAGACAAAAAAAATAATTGAAAAAAAAAACAAGTTATTTGGTAGACTATGTAGCAATGAAATGTGTCGTGAATAGCGTAAATTATGAATGTAGTAGTAGTAGTAGTAGTAGAAGTAGTAGTAGTAGTAGTAGTAGTAGTAGTAGTAGTATAGTCCGTAGATGTGGCACCTGCGCATTGTTAGCGTGACTGCGTGATGATCAACTGTATATTTTCAGTGATATATTTGAATGTTTGTGTATACAAAAAAAAAACTCAAGTCATCTCATATGATCCGAAAATGTGCCGATTTGCATCGATAATCTACCATACAAGCACAAGAAGGATCAACTTGTATATCAGACATTATAGTTTGATCATACTCGAACGACCTAGAGCCTTTCAGATATCCATACTTCATCTCATTCAGGTACATAAACTGACATACTACTCTGCAAGTGTCTATGCATAAAGAATTTTGATGTGTTGCATGTAAATAACTTGGGTAGCTTAATAATCGAAATAGCCTAGCATAGCATTCAACAGTTATTATTTATTATTCCAAGTTATTTCGATAAGTAATTGTTATTTGCATGCAGTAAATTATTAAGATACACTTTAATTGCACTTGCAGAGCCAGGTGTCTTTTAATATACCTGAAATGAGCTATCAATCAATGAATTTGAAAAACCATAGATCGTTCGAGCATGATGTTAGATGTTAGATTATCGATGCAAACGACTAAGTTGTATTTTGAATACATAAACATTCAAATATATTATTGAAAAATGAGCTTGAATGTCTATTACAATAGTTGATTTTCATGTAATAACGAATTAGAAATGCGCAGGTGCCACACCCATCAAAATTCCCGCTTTGTTGGCAGACAGATGGCGCCACTATAAAAAAAAACACTTTCCTGCGCCATGACGGGCTGGAGCCGACTACCATCCAGGCCCCTCAAGAAAAGCCTACCGGCGCTATAGGCTACACGTAAATAATATAAATAAATATACATATATATATATATATATATATATATATATATATATATATATATATATATATATATAACTAAATACAAAATAAAGATGAAATAAAACAGACTTGAGTAGGAGTATGAAGATACCGGTACCAATACCGATACTAACGGTATCAGCTATACAGTACGGTACCGGTACCAGACTGTGCGGTACCGGTACCGTTACTGACCAGTCGCTCATGATGTCTCATTTTTACTTCACACGAGTGACAGGCTGAGACTGAGTGCCTGAGTGGATATCTTGGTGATATGGATATTTTCTCTCTCTCTCTCTCTCTCTCTCTCTCTCTCTCTCTCTCTCTCTCTCTCTCTCTCTCTCTCTCTCTCTCTCTGAATGAAGTGAATATTGATTTTTTCGATAGCACACACACACACACACATATATATATATATATATATATATATATATATATATATATATATATATATATATATATATATAGTTATATATATATATATATAGTTATATAGCTATATAGTTATAGTTATATAGTTATTATGGATGGACTCATAGTCTAATAACAATAACAGTATATATTAGCAAACTTTTAAGTAAAAGAATCGGACATGATTATTATCTAATTATCTAATAGATAAGTTAATAAAATAATGGAAGCGGGACAGAGGATGCATGGAAACAACAAGGCAGGACAAAATGGCGGGAAGACGGACGTGCAGCGACTCGCACAGTAAGGCCCAACACTCAACAGCCCCAGGCCGACAGAGAGAGACAGATTAGCTCACCTGGGCTCTATTTTGGTTCCGGTTGGCGCAGGGGCGGGGACACCGTGGCGTGACGTCAAGCTCAGGCACTCCGTTTTCTATCGGCGTGGGGAAACTCTTTCGTTTTCCCTGGTTTTCATTTCTCACTCGTAGGATGCCTAGTGCGTGTGCAGTGTTTGGTTGCCACTCGATTTATATAACAGAGAGAGAGAAAAATGGAGGGGAGGTTCCTAAACTCCTTGTCCTTTATTTTTTCTTTGTATCCTCCTCATGCGGTGGGGAGGGAAGAAGGGAGGGGGAGGACGGGGAGGGGTGTGTGGAGAGTAAGGAGGTGAGGAGGGTAGGACAAAGAGGGGGGGATGGGATGGAAGGGAAGAGAGGTAATGAGTGCAAGAAGAGGGGAGGAAGGTGAATGATGGGGAGGAGGAAGAGTAAGTAACAGGGAAAGAGCATAGAGAGAGAGAGAGAGAGAGAAGTGGGGAGGAGGTTCCTAAATTCCTTGTCTTCTGCATTTTTCTTGGTATCCTCCTTCTTATGTGGTGGGGAGTGAAGAAGGGGGGGGGAGGTGGACGGGGAGGGGGGGGGGTGGAGGTGAGGAGGGTAGGACAAAGAGGGGGGGAGGGGATGGAAGGGAAGAAAGAGAGGTAATGAGTGCAAGGAGAGGGGAGGAAGAGTAAGTAAGTAAGAGAGAGAGAGAGAGAGAGAGAGAGAGAGAGAGAGAGAGAGAGAGAGAGAGTCGGGTGAATTGAGGTAGTGGGCGAGAGCCGCTGATTTCTGGTAACTCTAGGTCACTAGCTTGGCCTAGGTGGCAACTCTAATGCTACTATCGACGTCACTTTAGCCCCACCCATCTGCCCGGACAGACCGGGTGAGCTGACCTGTCTCTCTCTGTCGGCCTGGCTACAGCCAAGCATGGCGGGCGAGCGTGTTACTATAAGCCCCGGTATTGGGAATCAAACTGGTACTAGTAGCGGTAATGGTACTGTTAGGGTTCCGATACTTTTAACGGTACTGATACCGAGTAGTATCAGTATTAATCGGTACTGGTCAGTACCGAGTAGGATCGATACCACTCGGTACTGGTCAGTACCGAGTAGGATCGATACCACTCGGTACTGGTCAGTACCGAGTAGGATCGATACCACTCGGTACTGGTCAGTACCGAGTAGGATCGGTACCACTCGGTACTGGTCAGTACCGAGTAGGATCGGTACCACTCGGTACTGGTCAGTACCGAGTAGGATCGGTACCACTCGGTACTGGTCAGTACCGAGTAGGATCGGTACCACTCGGTACTGGTCAGTACCGAGTAGGATCGGTACCACTCGGTACTGGTCAGTTACTGGTCAATACCGAGTAGGATCGGTACCACTCGGTACTGGTCAGTACCGAGTAGGATCGGTACCACTCGGTACTGGTCAGTACCGAGTAGGATCCATACCACTCGGCACTGGTCAGTACCGAGTAGGGTCCATACCACTCAGTACTGGTCAGTACCGAGTAGGATCGGTACCACTCGGTACTGGTCAGTACCGAGTAGGATCCATACCACTCGGTACTGGTCAGTACAGCGTAGGATCCATACCACTCGGTACTGGTCAGTACAGAGTAGGATCCATACCACTCGGTACTGGTCAGTACAGAGTAGGATCCATACCACTCGGTACTGGTCAGTACAGCGTAGGATCCATACCACTCGGTACTGGTCAGTACAGAGTAGGATCCATACCACTCGGTACTGGTCAGTACAGAGTAGGATCCATACCACTCGGTACTGGTCAGTACAGAGTAGGATCCATACCACTCGGTACTGGTCAGTACAGAGTAGGATCCATACCACTCGGTACTGGTTAGTGGATCCATACCACTCGGTACTGGTCAGTACAGAGTAGGATCGATACCACTCGGTACTGGTCAGTACCGAGTAGGATCGGTACCACTCGGTACGGACCAGTACCAAGTGGTACTGATACTACTCGGTACTGGGGTTACCGTTAAAAGTATCGGAACCCTAACGGTACCGTTACCGCTACTATATTATGTTCGTAGCATGAAATCGGTTCAAGTTGTGGCAGATTTTGGAATTCTGATGAGAGCGGCGCTGCCATTTCGACCGCCAATTATCAGATTAGCACCGTCTCCCTACCGAGGGAGGGACCTAAGGGGACACGCCTACCACCGCCACCACCACGAAGTGGCAACATGGAAAAAAATCCCCGCCACATGTCATAAAATTTATACAGTTCGTTGTTATAATCCTAAATATCGACACTCATTGTACTATGTAGTTTCCTTTGCTATATACAAAATATATAAAATATAATTTTCAAATAGCACATGGATGGGAAATAAGAGAGAGACGCATGTACAAAGGTTGATTTGGCAGTATGGCTAGCGGTAAACCACCATGCCAGCCCCACCCTGAGCGGACTTAATGCTCAGAACAGAGTATAGTACCGGTTGGAGTTGCAATACCAACGCTTATAGTGACACGCTCGCCCGCCATGCTTGGCTGTGGAGTGTTGGTCCTTGCTGTGCGAGTCGCTGCATGTCCGTCTTCCCGCCATTTTGTCCTGCCTTGCTGTTGCCATGCATCCTCCGTCCAGCCTCCATTATTTGATTAACTTATCTATTAGATAATTCTTCATGTCCGGTTCATTTATTTAGAGGTTTGCTAATATATAATGTTATTATTATTAGACAATGAGTCCATCCATAATAACTATATATGCTAATTTTATATCGAAAAAATAAATATTCACTTCATTCAGGAGAGAGAGAGAGAGAGAGAGCACCGAGCAAGGGCAAGCTTGAGTAGCTCCCAACAAAATCACTTTTTCCTCTGGAAATAAGCCCCCCAGCTGTTGATAAAAATCTACTGACCACACAGTAGAGAAATCGTAAGACACAGACCTCGCAAGACATAGAAATAGCGAGTTGAAGTTTGTAAACAACAGCCAAGTCACCGACTGTGGGATTCGCCGCTTTGCTGCTGAGCAACGCTTCGACGCCGCTACACCGACACTTGCCGAGCCAAACCCCGCTATAGTAACTTTCTCTAACACTATCATAGCTATTTTATTTTTTTGTTTCATCTTTTCCTCCCATTCTCTTACTTGGGTACTGCCCCAGCTCCTGGAGGATCTGCAGGGAGAACACAACCCTGGGTGAATCAACACCGACCAGCCTCCCGTTGCATGACAGCACCTCCCTCCCAGCCCTCCCACCATCCCGGCTGAATAATACACCACCGTGACTATACCAGGAGCTGTGAGCCATCATCGTCTCACTGCACGACCTCCCGGTTTACCTGGTTACGTACCTGGCAGATGGTGTGCTGTCTGTGGTAAGAAAACCGCCGACAAATCTGCTGTGAGCTGCCCAGCTACGAACTGCCCCAACAACTCTCACACCACCTGTCTCGGTCATAATACAACTTTTGATTGCTGTGAGGTCAGCGCGCTGCGTGAAGCTCAGGGTATCGCTGCTCCTGTTGTCTTTCTCGAAACAACTGCAGACACTCCACAGGATGAGGTTAACTCTTCCGAGACAGAGTCTAATGAATTTGTCACCGCCGATAACGATGATTATGAAGACCTGGTATAATTGGAACCCAGAATTCTCGTCAACATCATCAGGGAATTAAAGTCGGAGCTCCGAAGGAAAAAGAACATCTTCGGCTTCTTCGACACAACATCTCAGCGTATCGCACAGCAGAGAGATGCCGTAGTAACCATTCTAGACTTCATCGACAACATAGCAGCCACCAAGTCCAGCCTTGACGAGCTTGACTTAAAGTCCATAGTTACATCAGCCTAGGCTGAGAGGATTGACAGCCACAAATCAATCCTCACAAGCCTGGTGGACCTCTGACAAGCCACGCCCCCTTAACGTCAAGGTGACTCTGCTGTTCGATGTCTTGTTATCTAAGAACACGCTTAAGGGGAAAAACAGAAGATAAGGAGGAGATTGAGACAGGAAGAGAGCAAATTAAAAATAATGTGGCACATATATACCGAGGCAGACAAGGACGGAAGGAAGGAACGAGGAAAAATTAAGATTGTCTTGCCATATCTGCAGCCCAACTCATGGGCTGATACCCGACAAAGGTCCATGGTTCCATGGAGGGACAAATGTAGAGATGGATGGATGATCGAATGGATGAGGAGGTAGGAAGATGAAGGAGGAGGGAGGTCTGGCAATCCCCCGGCCGGGCGCGCCGGTGTTGCCATATCACCCATACTTATCAAATGCCTCTCAAAGTGTGTATATCTCCTAATTTTATAAAGAAATGGGCTTCCTCTGCTCGCAAAGTTATATTTCAAGTTAAAAAACGCAATTTATAAGCATTTATACGTAAATATGATAATATTGTTAGCGTTTACTACACCTTCGAGGCAGTAGTTATTTAACAACATATTTAGCGTCACACAGACCGCGTTAAAGCTTTGTAAATCAGCGCACTAACCCGTGACGTCGTCGATTAGTTGGTAGGTATTACCGCGCAAGCTTTGTGAATCTCAATGTTTTCAAAACTACGCACTAAGCCTTTGTGAATTCGGCCCAAAATGTCTTTTTGCATTATATTATATTGATTTTACACAGTAGAACACTGGTTTTACTTTGAGATATGGCGAAATATGGTAAAAATCGAGTACATGGATTTATGACCCTGTAAAAATCGAGTACATGGATTTATGACCCTGTAAAAAAAACGTAACCTTGGGTAAACAAAGCAGCCTATTTACACAATCAATGAAATTAAGTAGGGGAAACCATCTCTGTTTTTTTTCTTATATCCTGATGTATATATCCTGTGGATATATACGTCAGGATGTATATATCCGGTGGAATAGGTATAATTACAAAAATATCTAAGCTTCATCGCTTGATATCTCAAAACCATGATTTTGCAGTTTAAAAAATATCTCCTTTGCACTTCTTGTTATACACATATCTTTCTCTGCAGCTGATGAAAGTATGTGTAAGGAATAAAGGCTGCTCTCGAAACTATTGTTTGAAGGTGATTTTATTTTTTGAGAAATATTTATATGTGCAAACATTTTGTATTATTTCATCGAACTTTAAAAACATATTTTTTTACTATTGTATAAAACCAAAAGAGAGTAGTCTTTAATTTCCTATCCTTCCTAATTAAAATGCTTTTTAAATGAAAAAAATCAGCCTATAAATAAGGGAGGAGATACACTCAGAACATAAGGAATTTAACATAAGATTTGAGATTTTACAACCCCCCCTTACTGAGGAATTTCATCTGACGTAAAAAAAAATTACTCCTGTCGGTACCAGTACCGGTACCGGTGTCACAGGGGATTTGGCACCCCAGTGGATATGGCCTCCCCGAGTGGAATTCCCCAGTGATTTTGGAACCCCCCTAGGGATTTAGGCACCCCTATTTTTACCAGGGAATATGGCCCCCACTTTTTTATCACTTTAGATTATGAAAGTTATGAAAAGGGCCATTTTTTTTCAACTAAATTTGCTGGCCACAATAAAACTAAAAAAAAATTAAAATTCTTTGGAGACTACAATGAATTTCTTTTTATTTATAAAATACTGACAGTAAGATTTTAAAAAAATGATACAATATTAAAAACTGGTAATCAAAACTAGAATTTTTGTTTCTTCTTTTTGGGACTACAGTCTACACATTTCCACCCACAGCTCTTATCTGTCTCTAGATAATTTACACATCCGTGGTGAAACCACGTGAAACACTCTCCACACTCAACCATACTGTCATAGCTCTCTGGAAGGAGGCAGAGACAATGCACTTCAATTTTTGCCAACTTTCTGACTGACTTCTTTCCCATTTCACCTCTAGGAAAAGGTGAAAGCTTTCTGTTCTTGAAACTATCCTCAAGGTGGTTTCGCATGTCCTATCGTCTGTCTATTACTTTGGATGGGTTACCACCAAATGCTACTTCCACAGCAAATGCTATTGCAAATACACCACAGTCATCAGCCCCCTCTTGTTGCTGAACAGAAGACACTTCGACATTGAACTTTTCTTTCTTTCCTGAA
This sequence comes from Eriocheir sinensis, assembly GCF_024679095.1. NCBI lineage: Eukaryota > Metazoa > Arthropoda > Malacostraca > Decapoda > Varunidae > Eriocheir > Eriocheir sinensis. Next base: position 6,142,468 of record NC_066515.1, read on the forward strand.
TATATCCGAGCAATCCAAAGCTGGATGTTGCGCCTACGTGCGCAACGACATCACTTGCTCTCGTGCCCACGACCTTGACTCTTCTGAATTTTCCACCATCTGGTTAAGACTTCACTGTCATTCTATTACTAAATACATCTGTGCTGTTTATCTCTCACCTAACTCTACCAACTATGTAAAATTCTTTGACTATTTGAATTCTAAAGTGGAGCACATCTTGACCCACTCTCCCTTCGCTGAAATCTCCATCCTAGGAGATTTCAATGTTCACCACCAGCTTTGGCTTTCATCCTCTTTCACTGACCATCCTGGTGAACAAGCCTACAACTTTGCTATCCTCAACGACCTAGAGCAGTTGGTCCAGCACCCTACACGTATTCCTGACCGTCTTGGAGATCGGCCCAACATTCTAGACCTCTTCCTTACCTCAAACCCTTCTGCTTATTCTGTCAAACTGTTCTCTCCGTTGGGCTCCTCCGATCACAATCTTATTTCTGCATCCTGTCCTATCGCTCCTGTACATCCTCTGGACCCACCGAAGAGGCGATGCTTCTGGCATTTTGCTTCAGCTCGGTGGGACGACCTGAGATGTACTTCATTTCCCGTGGAATGATTATTGCTTCCAGGATAGAGACCCCTCTGTGTGTGCTCAGCGCATCACAGAGGTGATTGTCTCTGGAATGGAGGCATACATTTCTCGTTCTTTCTCTACTCCTCACGCTAAAAAGCCTTGGTTTAATCACGCTTGTTCTCGTGCTGTCAATGATAGAGAGGTAGCTCACAAAGATACCAGAGCCTTCAAACTAATGCTAATTATGAACTTTACATTTCTGCCCGAAATCGTGCCAAATCTATTCTCCAACTAACCAAAATTCTTTCATTAATAGAAAATGTCAAAACCTTGCTTTCTCTAACTCTTCCCGTGACTTCTGGCATCTAGCCAAAAAAATCTCATACAAATTAACTTCTTCATCTTTCCCTCCACTCTGAGTCCTGACAGCAACACTGCCGTCTCATCTATCTCTAAGGCTGAACTCTTCTCTCAAACTTTTCTAAAACTCCACTCTGGACGATTCTGGGCATATTCCTCCTACTCATCACCCCTCTGACTCCCTTATGCCTGTTATAAAGATTCTTCAAAATGATGTTTTCTATTCACTCTCTGGCCTCAATCCTCAGAAGGCTTATGGACCTGATGGAGTGCCTCCTATTGTCCTTAAAAACTGTGCCTCCGTGCTGTCACCCTGCCTGGTCAAACTCTTTCGCCTCTGCCTGTCAACATCTACCTTTCCTTCTTGCTGGAAGTATGCCTTCACACAGCCTGTACCTAAGAAGGGTGACCGCTCCAATCCCTCAAACTACCGTCCTATTGCTTTACTTTCTTGTCTATCTAAAGCTTTTGAATCAATCCTTAACCGTAAGATTCAAAAGCACCTTTCCACTTCTGACCTTCTATCTGATCGCCAGTATGGGTTCCGCAAGGGGCGTTCTACTGGTGATCTCCTAGCCTTCTTAACTGACTCTTGGTCATCCTCTCTTAGCCGTTTCGGTGAAACTTTTGCTATTGCGCTGGACATATCAAAAGCTTTGATAGGGTCTGGCACAAATCTTTGCTTTCTAAACTACCCTCCTACGGTTTCTATCCTTCTCTCTGTACCTTTATCTCCAGTTTCCTTTCTGACCGTTCTATTTCTGCCGTGGTAGACGGTCACTGTTCTTCCCCTAAATCTATTAACAGTGGTGTCCCACAGGGTTCTGTCCTATCTCCCACTCTTTTTCTGTTGTTCATTGATGACCTTCTTTCCAAAACGAACTGTCCTATCCATTCCTACGCCGATGATTCCACTCTGCATTATTCAACTTCTTTTAATAGAAGACCCACCTTCAGGAACTTAACGACTCAAGGCTGGAGGCTGCAGAACGCAGCCTCAGACCTTACTATTATTTCCGATTGGGGCAAGAAGAACCTGGTGTCCTTCAACGCCTCAAAACACAGTTCTCCACCTATCCACTCGACACAATCTTCCAAACAACTATCCCTATTCTTTGACAACACCCAGCTATCACCTTCCTCAACACTAAACATCCTCGGTCTATCCTTAACTCAAAATCTCAACTGGAAACTTCATATCTCATCTCTTACTAAATCAGCTTCCTCGAGGCTGGGCGTTCTGTACCGTCTCCGCCAGTTCTTCTCCCCTGCACAGTTGCTGTCCATATACAGGGCCTTGTCCGCCCTCGTATGGAGTATGCATCTCATGTGTGGGGGCTCCCTCACACAGCTCTTCTGTACAGAGTGGAGGCAAAGGCTCTTCGTCTCATCAGCTCTCCTCCTCTTACTGATAGTCTTCTACCTCTTAAATTCCGCCGCAATGTTGCCTCTCTTTCTATCTTCTATCGATATTTCCACGCTGACTGCTCTTCTGAACTTGCTAACTGCATGCCGTCCCTCTCCCGCGGCCCCGCGGCACTCGACTTTCTACTCATGCTCATCCCTATACTGTCCAAACCCCTTATGCAAGAGTTAACCAGCATCTTCACTCTTTCATCCCTCACGCTGGTAAACTCTGGAACAATCTTCCTTCATCTGTATTTCCTCCTGCCTACGACTTGAACTCTTTCAAGAGGAGGGTATCAGGACACCTCTCCTCCCGAAACTAACTTATCTTTCGGCCACCTCTTTGGATTCTTTTTAGGAGCAGCGAGTAGGGGGCTTTTTTTTTTTTTTTATTAATGTTTACTTTTTTGTGCCCTTGAGCTGTCTCCTTTGCTGTAAAAAAAAAAAAAAAAAAAAAAAATCTGACACTCCAGGGATGATGGTAATCTCTTACCTGTAACTACTTTGCTGTCCAAAATACGGGCTACTGCAAATTTAGAACGTCCATTGGTTGTACTGGTAACCCAGTGGAAGGCTCCTGTATGGTGTATTTGGATATTTTCAGATCCTTCATGAAATTCTTTGAATTCCATCAATTTCTGGGAGTAGATTGTCGGCTGTAGACCCTCGATGTGCGGAAACTGCCTATGCAGAAGGGTATGGGCAGCTTGAATGACACAGTCATCAAGTGGTTCATCATTTTGCAGCATGATTCTGTGCTCTTTTTTCAGGTTCAAATCAGGAATCCAAGCATCACTTTTATCGTTAGATTCATGTGCTGGTGAGCTTTCTTTTGGTAGTACATCTGTGCGGGCTTTTTCCATTACTTTTATCTTATTTGGCTCTAGCCACAACTTTAATCGATTTACATTGTATGACTTCTTGAGCAACTTCCCTGTGCTATCTCCAAGTTGAACTCGGCCCCTTCCTAGATCCTTTATCACTTCATACGGTCCTTGAAACTGCACATCTAGCTTTCCTTCCTTCCGCCCTTCATTCTTAAGAATTTGCGCAAGAACGTTGTCTCCAATCTTTATTTTTGCCCCAGTGTTATGCTTCGCATCATACTGTCTTTTTTGATTTTCCTGTGCATTCCTGATGTTACTTAATGCACTGAGATGCGCTTTTTCCCTCATGTCAATCAGCTGTTTTTTGTCAATATCCTGAACATCGCTATTCTGAGCATAATTTTCCTGAGACACTGACATATATATCAATGGGTAGACGTGCCTCTCTCCCATGCATTAAAAAGAATGGTGTGTATTTTGTTGATGCCTGCCTACTAGTTCTATAAGCAAATAAAACATCATCAATTAGTTCGTCCCAGTTTGTCTGGTTCTCGTCTACAAGACGCTGAAGGCTGGTTTTAAGAGTTTGATTAAAACGCTCATCCAAACCATTTGATTGAGGGTGATATGCGCTGGTCACTCGATGCTTGAAACCCGTGCAAGCTTCAAGCCGATCGATCATTTAGTTGCAAAATTCTCTACCTTGATCAGACACAATTTCCTCTGGACATCCATGCCGTAATATCATTTTATGAAGAAATTCTGCTACACATGATGCTTCTTTTGTTGGAATAGGTGCTGCCTCAGCCCACTTAGAAAAGTAATCTGTTAGTGTTATGCAATATCGATTCCCACGTGGAGTCAGGGGAAGTTCAATAAGATCGATTCCCACTTTATGCCATGTATCAGACACTGGAATTGGGTGGAGCGGTGCTGCAGGTTTATCAAACTTCCGTTTGGATCGCTGGCAAACTTCACAGTGTTTAACCCAGTAATCAACATCTCCGTAGATTCCCTTCCAATAATACCTAGCCACAACTTTGTCCACAGTTTTATCCCGTCCGAAGTGGCATCCTCCAACATTGTCATCATGACAGGCCATCAAAATTTTGTCTTTTGCCTGTCTGTCCGTAATTACTTGCCTAAGACTTGGGCCTCTGTAATGCAGCACTCCAGAGACTACAAATTTTTTTGCTGTCTTTCGTATTACTGCTTTTTCTGCTTTGGTAGATCCAACAGGGTAGCTTTTATCAGAGAGGTACTGGTGTACTTCGTTATAAATTCGATGTTCATCGTCTTCACCCTTTATCTTGTTGGGTGATGGATTTCTGGGTGAACTCTCCATTTCCTGTCGTCTGTGATAAAAAAAAGAAAAACACTCACAGTAGCCTCTTTCACTGTAATTGGTATTTGTAATATGAAATACTCTGAAAATTTCCATTCAGTCGTTGCATGAGGCTATTTGTAAATAGCCATTTACCCCACTGTTGAGAAAAGCAAGAGAAATAATGGAAAAGAACAGAAACATGAACTACGATGGAAGTTACGGGCAATAAGTAGTTGAGCCATTTAATTCGGGTTTATAATGTTTGATGTATAATGATTTGAATATTTTTAAATCAATTTTAATAATAATAAGAATAATAATGAAATTATATGTTTGAGTAGGAAATAAAAGGGGTTCTAAATTCCCTTAGAGATTTCGGTACAGGGATGAAAGATTCCTTAGAGTATATGGCTCGGGGGTGCCAAAAAATGGAGGGGGATACCAAGGGGGGGTCCAAGTAATCTCAGGGATTTTGGCTCGGGGAAGCTAAATTCACTAGGGTGAATGGTTCGGGGATGCCGCGATAGGGGGAAGTCAAATTCCCTTTGACACCGGTACTAACGGTACCTGAGTTTTCGGCTACAGTACTAACGGTACTCAAATTAACGGTACTTGCCCATCCCTAGACTATAGTAGTAGTAGTAGTAGTAGTAGTAGTTATTATCGCGAGTCTCATGGAGTGCGAAAATGTTTTCATTGACTGTCTCTATCCGTTTGCTCAATTGTCTGTGGCTGTTACTAAAATATCTAAAAATTTGATAAACATTTTGTCACCAAACACATGCGATAATATCCTATAATGAATATCTCGAGCTCAATAAGATTTGGAAATAACCCATACAATCTGACAATGATTTCGCATGAAAGATAAAAATATTTCTGACTGAAAACACAGATGGGCTTTGTGAGCAGAATAGAAGAGGGCGATGAAAATTAATGTAAAAATTAAGACAACGAAGACTTGTAAACAAAACATTTCATATTTTTTTTCCGCATGCTCTATAAAATTAAATTTGGGACGTAGTCTCTAAAGTATAGTCACCATTATTATTATTATTATTATTATTATTATTATTATTATTATTATTATTATTATTATTATTAAATACACCACATTAATTTAAAAATACACTGATTACTAAACCTTGATAGTCTAATTTTCATATATATAGAGAATTTTACATAGATTTACATATAAAATCAGACCACACAGACCCCATGGTCCAGACTAGGTGGTCTGTCCTTAAACCTAAGTGAGTCTACTTTAATCAGATGGCTCCAAAACTTTGCATTTCAACTCTAGTTAATATAAGTTGAAGGAATTGTCGGTCGAGCTTGTTTTTCAAAAGGAGTCAGTCGTGTTACACTGGAACACTGAAGATGGGAGCTTATTCCATTCTCGCACTACAAAATTGGTGAAGAAATATTTGGTGCAGTCTAAATTTACTTGCCTACATTTAAGTTTGGTGCCATTATTCCTCGTTCGCAAATTGTCATCGATCATAAGCAATTTTAACTTGTTCACATTCTTGAATCCATTAAGTATTTAAAACATTCGATGAGTTTTCCTCGGAGGCGACGTTTCTCAAGAGAGAACATGTTAAAGCCTTTCTTCGTAGGGTTTGTTACGCCAGGAAGGGGTCATTTTTGTTGCCCGACGTAGAACACCTAATTTAGCAATGTCTTTTTCATGGTGAGGAGACCAAAACTGTACCGCATATTCCAATTGGGGTCTAACTAAACTATTGTATAGCGGACGTATTACTTCTCTATTTTTTTATAATAAGTTTCTTTTAATTAAGCTCAACATTCTGTTCGCTTTATTTGCTGCATCGATGCATTGCTGTGAGAATTTGAGGTTTGACGCGATTTTGACACCCAAGTCCTTGACGTATTGAACGCTTTTGAGTTCGACGCCGCGCATTTCATAATCGAACTTCTTGTTTCTTGTTCTAACTTGAAGGATCTGGCACTTGTCCATATTAATGGGCATCTCCCATCTATCAGACCAAGCTGAAATTTTATGCAAATCCTCTTGGAGGCTTCGTCTGTCTTCGTCAGTGAGAATCGAGTTACCAATCCTTGTGTCGTCTCCAAATTTACTAATGCGATTATTGATTCCAACATTCACATCATTAATGCAAATAATGAAGAGCACTGGGCCAAGAACCGAGTCCTGAGGGACGCCACTAATGACCGGCGCCCACTCTGAGTTAAATCCGTCAATCACCACGCTTTGTTGACTGTTGCTCAACCAATTCGCGATCTATTGGTATACTTGACCGTCAATGCCTATTTGCTTTTATTTATAAAGTAATTTATGATGTGGAACTTTATCAAACGCTTTTTTACGTGTCGCCTATAGCGCCGGTAGGCTTTTCTTGAGGGGCCTGGATGGTAGTCGGCCCCAGCCCGTCATGGCGCAGGCAAGTTTTTTTTTTTTTTTTTATAGTGGCGCCATCTGTCTACCAACAAAGCGGGAATTTTGATGGGTGTGGCACCTGCGCATTTTTAATTCGTTATTACATGAAAATCAACTATTGTAATAGACATTCAAGCTTATTTTTCAATAATATATTTGAATGTTTATGTATACAAAATACAACTCAGTCGTTTGCATCGATAATCTACCAATGATTTAGTTACGTCATAAACTGAGAAGAGGTCGTTATAAAATGTCAAGAGGTTTGATAAACAGGATATTTTGTTACGGAAGCCATGTTGTGAATTCCTAATTAATGAGTGGCTTTCAAGGTAACTCAAACTTTTTTCTGTAACTATGCTCTCGAGTAGCTTACCTACAACTGAAGTTAGACTAATGGGCCTGTAATTACCTGTTATTTTTTTGTCTCCTTTCTTAAAAATCGATGTCACGTTAGCCTTTTTTCCAATCCGAAGGGACGATGCCTGGTCGCAAGGACATTTTGAATACGGTTGTGAGGGAGGAGACTATTTCGTTCTTTCCTTCTTTAAGCAGTATTGGGTATAATTTGTCAGGTCCAGGACTTTTATTTGCTTTAAGGATTGAAGAGCTTTTAGGATTTCATTGGTAGTTATTACAAAGTTAGGCAATGCATGCTCGAGAGAGAGAGAGAGAGAGAGAGAGAGAGGCAGAGATTGGTGCTCCAACTGCTGTTGGAATTACTGCCGCCGCATCTTCGTCACACAAACCCTACCCCCCCCCCCCCCCAACTGCCCTTTTCACCTTTCCTCTCTTCCGATCTCCCTTTCCTCTTACTCCTGTGTCGCCCTTGAACACGTACATTTTTTACCCTTTCTTCAGTTCTAATTAAACATTCTGGGTCAGGTTCAACCTTTTCTCGCGTCATAAACAACAGTCTGACTCGCGGAAGACACCACGTTCTCTCCGGGTCACGCTTCCTCGGTGTTCATGTTCAGAACCGCGACACGTCCAGGCGTGTTAAGGACATCCTGTGTGTCCTGTTCTTACCAGACAAAAAAGCGAAAATCAGAAGCACGTTTTTTGCCTTCTTTCCATGGGATACGTTTCGGTGTAAAACACACACACACACACACACACACACACACACACACACAGATACACACTCACTCACTCCACTCCACTCCACTCCACTCGTCTCCACTCCACTCGTCTCCACTTGTCTCCACTCCACTCCACTCCACTCATCTCCTCTCCCTCGTCTACAATCCACTAGTCTCCACTCCACTCCACTCCACTCCACTCGTCTCCACTCATCTCCCTCCTCCCTCCCTCCACTCATCTCCCTCCTCCCTCCCTCCACTCATCTCCACTCCCTCCACTCCACTCCAATCGTCTCCTCCCTCCCTCGTCTCCCTCCCTCCCTCCACTCCTCATCTCCCTCCACTCCCTCCACTCCCTCCACTCATCTCCCTCCCTCCCTCCCTCCCTCCCTGCCTCCCTCCACTCCCTCCCTCCCTTCCTCTCTCCCGCCCTCCCTCCCTCCCTCCCTCCCTCCACCTGTCTCCCTCCCTCCCTCCCTCCACTGTCTCCCTCCCTCCACTCCCCTCCCTCGTCTCCACCACTCCACTCCCTCCCTCTCCACTCCCTCCCTCCCTCCTCCCTCCCTCGTCTCCACTTGTCTCCCTCCCTCCCTGTCTCCCCCTCCTCATCTCCACTTGTTTCCACTCCACTCCACTCCACTCAACTCCTCTCCCTCGTCTACAATCCACTCGTCTCCACTCCACTCCACTCCACTCATCTCCTCTCCCTCGTCTACAGTCCCTCGTCTCCCTCCCTCCCTCCACTCCCTCGTCTCCCTCCCTCCTCGTCTCCACTCCACTCGTCTCCAATCCATTCCTCCTCCCTCTTCACTCCACTCCCTCCTCTCCCTCCCTCCCTCCTCCCTCGTCTCCACTCCACTCCCTCCTCTCCTCCCTCCTCCTCCTCCCTCCCTCCACTCCTCTCCCTCATCTCCAATCCTCCTCCACTCCTCTTCCTCACTCCCTCCCTCCTCTCCTCCCTCCTCCCTCCTCCACTCATCTCCCTCCCTCCTCCCTCCCTCCTCCCTCTCCCGCCCTCCCTCCCTCCTCTCCACTCGTCTCCCTCCCTCCACCCCTCCACTCCTCTCCACTCATCTCCCCCTCCCTCCCTCCCTCCTCCTCCTCTCCCTCATCTCCACTCCCTCCTTTCCTCCTCTCCACTCTCATCTCCCTCCCTCCCTCCCTCCTCTCCACTCGTCTCCCCTCCCTCCCTCCTCCCTCCACTCCACTCGTCTCCACTCCACTCCACTCCACTCCTCTCCACTCGTCTCCACTCCACTCCACTCCACTCCACTCCACTCCTCTCCACTCGTCTCCACTCCACTCCACTCGTCTCCACTCCTTTCCACTCGTCTCCACTCCACTCTACTCCACTCCACTCTACTCCTCTCCTCTCCACTCCACTCCTCTCCACTCGTCTCCACTCGTCTCTCTCTCTCTCTCTCTCTCTCTCTCTCTCTCTCTCTCTCTCTCTCTCTCTCTCTCTCTCTCTCTCTCTCTCTCTCTCTCTCTCTCACACACACACACACACACACACACACCAAAGCCACTCTAACATACAGGTGAACAAACACACAAACAAACAGGCTCTCACTCCAGCAGATGACCCTCCTACCCTCCTCCCCGTCAACATCATCATAGTCCCTTCCTCGTTTCCCCGTTCACTCCTCTCTCCCTCTTTCCTCGAATACGCCTCTTTCACACGCTCTAAATTGTAATTCCGGAAGCCTCTTAGGTGTGCTTGGCGGGATGGGTGGTCTAAAGGGAGGGAGGGAAGGAGGAAGGGAGAAGCAGAAGTGAAAGTGGGGTGAGGGTAGAAGGTATGATGGGAAGGAAGGAGAGATTTGCAGTGTTGGTAGATGGGGAGGAGAAGGTGGCAGAGGAAAATCAGCTGACCACGTAGAAGAAATGTAAGAAGGGGTGGGGGTGAGGAAGTAAAGAAGAAAGATATGTGAGGAATGAGGGTGAGCGAAAAGAGGATGAGGGAGGCTGCAGTTGGCAGATGAGGAAGACAAGGACAGAGGTGGGAAATATGTGTAGAATCAAAGGATGGGGATAGAGGAGAAAAAGAAATTATGGTGAGGGAGATAATGAAAGAGAGGAAAAGGAAGTGTTGGTACAAGGAAATGATGTGACAGGAGAGATGAAGGTAGGAAATCTAACGCCAGAGGTAAGGAAGGGGGAGCGGGAGTGGGAGGAGAACGGCATAATAAGAGGAAGGAAATCAGGGTGGAGGAAGAAGAGGGAGGATTGCCTGCGGAGGGAGGAGAAGGAAGGGAAGGTGGAGAGAGGTAGGGAAGTACCGCAGATTAGAAGACGGGTATGCAGTATCAGGGAAAGTGGTAGCACGAGAGAGAGAGAGAGAGAGAGAGAGAGAGAGAGAGAGAGAGAGAGAGAGAGAGAGAGAGAGAGAGAGAGAGAGAGAGAGAGAGAGAGAGAGAGAGATGCAGGTCATGAATGGCATGTATGATGGAGATGGAGGAGGAGGAGGAGGAGGAGGAGGAGGAGGAGGAGGAGGAGGAGGATCCACATCTCCAGGTAGGTATGGCAGCTGTAAGGAGAAGCATCAACGTCAACAAGAACACAGGTAATGCGTAGGAGGAGCCGAGACTTGAGTGGCGGGAAACTGTAGGTGGGTGGCTTCCTTCTCATGCCTTGATGCTCATCTCCGACCTACCTGTGATGCCATCAGCCGTCGAGATACATGTAACCTACCTGAAGATGTGGATCCTCCTCCTCCTCCTCCTCCTCCTTCACCTCCTCCTCCTCCTCCTACTACTACTCCTCCTCTTCCTCCTCCTCATCGTAGAATGTGACATTTTACGCACAATTGAAAAGATTAAAGTAAGCAAAGCTCCTGGCCCAGACAAAATTACCCGTAGGGTCTTAAAAGAAATCAAACATCAAATTTGTAAACCGCTCTCCATCATATTCAATAAATCTTTAACAGCTGGAAAAGTTCCGTCAGATTGGAAACTAGCAAATGTCACACCAATTTTCAAAAAGGGGGACAAGTCTCAACCAGGAAACTATCGACCAATTAGCCTGACATCGATTGTTTGTAAGTTAATGGAGACTATCATTCGGGACAATATGGTGCAATTCTTCGAAGAAAATAATATGATAAATAATTCGCAACATGGCTTCCGTAGTAAACGTTCGTGTTTAACTAACTTACTTGATTTTTTTCACTATATTTTTGAGGTGTTGGATGAAAGTAGATCAGTAGTTATCATATATCTGGATTTTCAAAAGGCATTTGATAAGGTCCCCCAGCAACCATTGGTCAGCAAACTAGTGGCGCACGGTATCTCGGGTAACATTCACAATTGGCTTGCGGACTGGCTCTCTGAGCGGAAACAGAGAATAGTTATAAACGGTGTTACATCTAACTGGCTCGATGTCAGAAGCGGCGTACCTCAAGGATCAGTGCTTGGCCCCATGCTCTTCTTGATTTATGTTAATGATATCGATGATGGGCTCACTTGCAAAGTATCAAAATTTGCTGATGACACAAAATTACTAGTAAAGTAACTGCGACACTCGACGAAGAAGCTTTACAATCAGATCTAGATCGACTTGCACGTTGGGCCAATCAATGGCAAATGAAATTTAACGTTGACAAATGTAAAGTGTTGCACATCGGAAAAAATAACAATCGCGTTCGGTACGGTTAATGAATGGCCAACAACTTTCTGCAGTAAGTAAAGAAAAGGATCTTAGAATCACTATATCAAGCAATTTAAAGCCCGGTCAGCATTGTTCAGAGGTAGTTAAAACTGCAAACAAATTAGTTAGCTTCATCGGACGAGTCTTTAATAATAAATCGGAAAAAGTAATGTTAAAACTGTATAATTCGTTGGTTCGACCCCGTCTAGAGTACTGTGTTCAGTTTTGGTCTCCCTATTACAGAAAAGACATAGACAAGTTGGAACGGGTTCAACGAAGAGTAACAAAGATGATTCCTAGGTTGAGAAATTTATCTTATGAATAAAGGCTTAAAGAAGTAAATTTATTCAGCCTACCAAAACGAAGAATGCGAGGCGATCTAATAGAAGTGTTTAAAATGCTTAATGGATTCAGTGATATTAATGCGGAAGATTACTTTACAATTGATCGATCAAATAGAACAAGAAGAAATCACAATTTGAAGACAAGTGGTAAAAGATTATCGTCGCACGAAGCTAAACACTTCTTCTTCAATCGAGTTGTTAATGTTTGGAACTCTCTACCCTGTGATGTCGTTGATAGTACAACAGTTACGGCCTTAAAGAATAGATTTGACATGTATTTTGAATCTAACCATCAACTAAGATATTACTCATTGTCGTAATAACGTTAAGTTCTTTCGAATACTGGTGTCCTTGCCCGCTTTTATCGCCCGGTTAGTGGTAGCAGTAATGGTAGTTCTTTCCACTTTCCTACAAATTTCCATGCAGTTTTTCCATGCTGCATGGTTCTTTTTCCTTTCCTGCCATATATATATATATATATATATATGTGTCTAATATATATATCTATATATATATATCTATATAGATATATATATAGATATATATATATATATATAGATATATATATAAAATGCCCGCTAACATTGCTCCTATAAAAGAAAATAGAGATGAGTGGCCAAATGAGAGGTCAATTTCGGATGGAGAGGTGTATTGATACGCCTCTCTTGAAAGAGGTCAAATCGTAGGCAAAAGGAAAGGCAAACGAAGGAAGGCTCCAGAGTCTACCAGTGAATGGGATGAAAGAACAAAGGTGCTGGTTAACTCTTGCATAAAGGATTTGGACAGTATAGGGATGAGCTAGGACAGAAAGTCGAATGCAGCGGGGCGGCAGGCATACGGTTAGCAAGCTCAGAAAGGAAGTCAGGATGAATACAGCGATAGAAAATAAAAAGAGATGCAACATTGCGGCGGAAATTAAAGAGATAGAAGACTCAATTAGAGGAGGAGAGTAGATGAGGCGAAGAGCCATTAACTCCACTTTGTCCAAAACGGCTGACTGTGTGTAAGGATCCCTCAACACATGAGGTTTTACTCCATACGAAGGTTGTCCTTGTATATAATATATGGGCATCATCTGTGGAGAGGGGGGCGGGGGGGAACTGGTGGAGACGAAACAGAACGCCTATCCTTGAGGTACGGTAGCATTCTTTATTCTTGTAGCCGAAGTATTCCTAGACAGTGCCAGACTACACTCACAACACCACCGTGAACAGACTACACTCACAACACCACCGTGAACAGACTACACTCACAACATCACCGTGAACAGACTACACTCACAGCACCACCGTGAACAGACTACACTCACAACATCACCGTGAACAGACTACACTCACAGCACCACCGTGAACAGACTACACTCACAACATCACCGTGAACAGACTACACTCACAGCACCACCGTGGACAGACTACACTCACAGCACCACCGTGAACAGACTACACTCACAGCACCACCGTGAACAGACTACACTCACAGCACCACCGTGAACAGACTACACTCACAACATCACCGAGAACAGACTACACTCACAGCAGCACCGTGAACAGACTACATTCACATCACCACCGTGAACAGACTACACTCACAGCACCACCGTGAACAGACTACACTCACAACATCACCGAGAACAGACTACACTCACAGCAGCACCGTGAACAGACTACACTCACAGCACCACCGTGAACAGACTACATTCACAGCACCACCGTGAACAGACTACACTCACAGCACCACCGTGAACAGACTACACTCACAGCACCACCGTGAACAGACTACACTCACAACATCACCGTGAACAGACTACACTCACAGTACCACCGTGAACATACTACACTCACAGCACCACCGTGAACAGACTACACTCACAACATCACCGTGAACAGACTACACTCACAGTACCACCGTGAACAGACTACACTCACAGCACCGCTGTGGACAGACTACACTCACAGCACCGCTGTGGACAGACTACACTCACAGCACCACCGTGAACAGACTACACTCACAGCACCACCGTGAACAGACTACACTCACAGCACCGCTGTGGACAGACTACACTCACAGCACCACCGTGAACAGACTACACTCACAGCACCGCTGTGGACAGACTACACTCACAGCACCACCGTGAACAGACTACACTCACAGCACCGCTGTGGACAGACTACACTCACAGCACCACCGTGAACAGACTACACTCACAGCACCGCTGTGGACAGACTACACTCACAGCACCACCGTGAACAGACTACACTCACAGCACCACCGTGAACAGACTACACTCACAGCACCGCTGTGGACAGACTACACTCACAGCACCACCGTGAACAGACTACACTCACAGCACCGCTGTGGACAGACTACACTCACAGCACCACCGTGAACAGACTACACTCACAGCACCACCGTGAACAGACTACACTCACAGCACCGCTGTGGACAGACTACACTCACAGCACCACCGTGAACAGACTACACTCACAGTACCACCGTGAACAGACTACACTCACAGTACCACCGTGAACAGACTACACTCACAGTACCACCGTGAACAGACTACACTCACAGCACCACCGCCGTGGACAGACTACACTCACAGTACCACCGTGAACAGACTACACTCACAGTACCACCTTGAACAGACTACACTCACAGCACCACCGTGGACAGACTATACTCACAGCATCACCGTGAACAGACTACACTCACAACATCACCGTGAACAGACTACACTCACAGCATCACTGTGAACAGACGACACTCACAGCACCACCGTGAACAGACTATACTCACAGCATCACCGTGAACAGACTACACTCACAGCACCACCGTGAACAGACTATACTCACAGCATCACCGTGAACAGACTACACTCACAGCACCACCGTGAACAGACTACACTCACAGCATCACCGTGAACAGACTACACTCACAGTACCACCGTGAACAGACTACACTCACAGCACCACCGTGAACAGACTATACTCACAGCATCACCGTGAACAGACTACACTCACAGTACCACCGTGAACAGACTACACTCACAGCACCACCGTGGACAGACTATACTCACAGCATCACCGTGAACATACTACACTCACAGCACCACCGTGAACAGACTACACTCGCAGCATCACCGTGAACAGACTACACTCACAGTGCCACCGTGAACAGACTACACTCACAGTACCACCGTGAACAGACTACACTCACAGTACCACCGTGAACAGACTACACTCACAGTACCACCGTGAACAAACTACACTCACAGTACCACTGTGAACAGACTACACTCACAGCATCACCGTGGATAGACTACACTCGCGGTACCACCGTGAACAGACTACACTCACAGTACCACCGTGGACAGACTACGCTCACAGCATCACCGTGAACAGACTACACTCACAGTACCACCGTGGACAGACTACACTCACAGCACCACCGTGGACAGACTATACTCACAGCATCACCGTGAACAGACTACACTCACAGCACCACCGTGGACAGACTACACTCACAGCATCACCGTGAACAGACTACACTCACAGCAGCACCACAGACAAGGGAACCATGCAACCAGGGGATAAAATCATGATTAATATATTATAAACGAACGTAAGCCCAATATATAACCCAAATATTGAAGAAAGAACACCTACATACTATTTTGGCTTGTTTGCAAGCCACTAAAATTTTAACATACATATGTATTATCACTATAATATATGTACCGTGTAAACTCGTCAAAGCCAAGCATTTATCTCTGGGTACTCACAACGTCCCTTTTTTATCTCTCTTTCGCCAGATCTGAGCTTCACGTCGCTCGCAACAACGATACAAAATAAAAAGGGGGGGGGGGGGGGAGAAATATCAGCGAAACACATCCCTGCACTCTTCATATCATTACCGTCTCGCCAGTTTTTCTCTGATTAATGGCGTAAAAATGATTAATCTTTTAGACCGGTGGCTCTAAATCTTTTTTGCCGAATGCACGTTTTCACCATGTCAGAATGTCATTCCCCCTTCCCATAATTGCCCAACTCAAAAGGTGCACACCTTCCCTGCCGGAGGGGGTGCAGCGTCGTCACTTCACCGGAGAGGGTGGGGTGGTGGTACTCAGTGAAGGAGGCCTAAGGAGAGCGTGTGTTGCAGTCCTGTCTGTGGGCAAGCTATTTTGAACCTTACGGTTCAGGATCTTGTGGTAGACCAAACGGTCCGACAGGCTGCTTGCAGCAGGTAACCGATGCATCTTGCGTTTAGTGCCAACCTGGAGAGCTTGAAGGCAATAAAAAGATCAATATTCCAAATGTTTGAGTCTGCCAATCTCTGAACCTAATTCTCCCTTTGAAACCCTGAAATTCCGCCCTGGTTGAGAACCTTTGTTTAAGACACCATTTTTTTTCATATTAAGGTCATATGTGATTTCCCACTCTAAATTAGCCCTCCCCTCTCCATGTCTGTGCTGCGTGCCACACACACCGTGTTAACAGGATGCAAATGGCATGCGTAAATTAGGAGAGCAACGCACCCATTCTTGGTGCCGGATGTAGTACATCAGATTCATATACACTCTATGTACGTAAAACACACACACACACACACACACACACACACACACACACACACACACACACACACACACATGCATTACGGAGCTCTGTAGCACAGTGGTTAGCGCGCTTGCCCCAAAACCGAGCGGTCCAGGATTCGATTCTCGAGCTGAGTGAAGAAAACAAGAGCATGCTGCAGGAAACTGTAAATTGTATATGAATTTGCGAGAAAAAGCTTTAAGTGAGTGTAATGAAGAGAAGGGTACATGTATTTAAAAAGGCAATAGAGGAGACAAATGATTTTGAAAAAACAAAGTTAGGGCCGAGAGTATGAGAGTGTAAAATTTTGCAAGGGATGGATGAAATGACTGAATTATCTTAACTTCAAGCATAAGCATCGGAGGCACGGATGTGGAGCGTTACACAGTAATCACGAATATGCGCAGTGGAAACGAGCAATATCAGAGCAGGTGGTGTGTCAATGTAGGATAGAGGAAGTTTTGGTGAGGGTGTGACAGCTGGGGAGGGATTGAAAGGATGCAGCGTGGTGCTCTGAGATGGAGTGAACAAGTGATGTGACTGAATAGGGATGGAACTGATACATATGAGTGTCTGACAGCAGGATTGAAGTGGATGCTGTGAGAGGAAGAATACGGTGAGGGTGTGGGGCGTCGGAGATATAGATATATGATAGAAAACCTTGGCTTACTGTGTATCAAGCAAATTATTACTAAACATAGAGTATTTCGATGATGGCAGGAAAAAAATACATGAAAGGGACACTATGATTCGTAAAAAAAATATGCATTAACTATTGTTGATCAAAAAAGTTATATATTAATGTTAGGGTTACTTCAAACATCCTGTAATAGTATGTTACTATTACCTATTAATATTAGGTACCCCATGTCGGCAGGGACCATCGTCACCATCCCCGTCATCAAGTGTATCAGCAGTAACGTTACATTGGTAAGTACATTCGAGGTGAAACGAAAAAAAACAAACGAAAAACAAATTTACCATTGACTCCAACTTCACTTTGCACACCATAGTGACAGAAGGAACACTCCCACCGCCACAGTCATCATCAACAACAACAACAACAACAACAACAACAACAACAACAATATATCAACAAAAACAAGAGATGGCAATAACGTGTGTGTGTGTGTGTGTGTGTGTGTGTGTGTGTGCGAGAGAGAGAGAGAGAGAGAGAGAGAGAGAGAGAGAGAGAGAGAGAGAGAGAGAGAGAGAGAGAGAGAGAGACCTATATTCTTTTGCTAACAGGCATGTCACACCTTTTCATGCAGTCTCTTCACACTTATTTCCTTGGTGCCGATTCAAGAGGAGGAGGAGGAGGAGGAGGAGGAGGAGGAGGAGGAGAAGGAGAAGAGAAGGAGAAGGAATTAAGATGAGGAGGTGAAAGAGGACGATGGAGGAAGAACGAAGATGGAAGAGGCAATTAAGTGTTTCCTGCTATTCCTCTTCCTTGATCTCTCTCCATCTGTTCCCTCCTCTTCCTACTGCTCCCTCTCCCCCTCTTGCCGGGTTAATCACTTATGCATACTAAATCGATGGCCCTGTTCGTCTTGGAGGAGGAAAATCACCCACAACATTTATCTCCACAAATTAATTCTTCTTCGTAATTGCCTCCCTCCCCCTCCTCACCTTACCCCCATCCTCACCTCCTACACTCTGCTTCCCAATCCCTCATCCACCTTTTTATATTTTTTCCTATTAGTCTGAGTCTTATGCTTTCTTTCTGTTGTGCTTCAATCATTTATTTATTCTTTCCCATCTCCCTTCCTTCCTCCGTCCTTCGTTTTATCTCCTTGCCTACACTCTCTTTCCTCCTTCGTGCTTCATTCCTT
>NC_066515.1:6163382-6175882 GCF_024679095.1 Eriocheir sinensis
CTCTCTCTCTCTCTCTCTCTCTCTCTCTCTCTCTCTCTCTCTCTCTCTCTCTCTCTCTCTCTCTCTCTCTCTCTCTCTCTCTCTCTCTCTCTCTCTCTCTCTCTCTCTCTCTCTCTCTCTCTCTTCAGCTTGGTCCAACAGATGGGAGATACCCTTTAACATAGATAATGCCAGGTTCTTCTAATTAGTACAAAAAAATAAGAGGTTCGATTAAGAAATGAGTGGAGTTAAACTGAAAAGTGTTTAGTGTGCCAAGGACCTGGGTGGCAAAATCGCGTCAAACTTCAAATTCTCACAGCAATGCACTGACGCAGCAGAAAAAAGTGAACAGAATGCCGTGCTTCATTGAGGGAAGCTTCTCATTCAAGAATAAAGATATAATACTTCCACAGTACAATCGTTTAGTCAGACTTCATTTCGAATATGAGGTACAATTTTGGTCTCCCCACCACGCAAATTACATTGCAAAATTATATGTGCAACGTAGAGCAACAAAGATGATCTCTTCCATGCGCAACAAACCTTACGACGAAAGGCCCTTAAGCTGTTCTCTCTTGAGGAACGTCGCCGCCGAGGAAAACTGATCGAATTTTTCAAAATACTCAATGGTTTTATGAGTGTGTACAAATTCAAATTGCTTTTGATTGATGATTCGTTCCGGACGAGAAATAATGGTACAAAACTTAAGTGTAACCAAATCAATTCAGACTGCACCAAATTTTTCTTCACCAACGTTGTAGCGCGAGAATGGAATAAACTCCCATGTTCAGTGGTCCAGTCGATTAATTCGTTTAAAAACAAGCTCGAGTGCCACTTTCTTCAACTTGATATTCACTAAAAGTAGAAATGTAAAGTCTTAGTGATATCTATTTTGATTTCATTTAGGTTTAAGGACAGACCATCTAGTCTGGACCATAGGGTCTGTGTGGTCTGAATTATCTATGTTAAAGGTTTTCACAAGCACTTCTAACACATTTGTCTGCGTTGCAGGCGAGCACCTGTTTGAAGGGAAGGAGGTAGACATGGGAGGAAAAGGTGAAGGCAATTCAAAGGAAGGGAAGGGAAGGAAAGTAAGAGAAGGGAAGGGAAGGGAAGGGAAGGGAAAGGAAGGGAGGGGAAGGAAATGAAACGAAAGGATTGGGAAGGGAAGGGAAAGAAAGGGAAGGGAAGGGAAGGGAAGGGAAGGGAAGGCAAAGGAAGGGAAGGGACGAGAAGGGAGGGGAAAGGAAGTGAACTGAAGGGAAGGGAAGGGAAGGGAAAGGAAGGGAAGGGAAAGGAAAGATTAGTATGGGAAGAAGAGAAAACCAAAGGGAAGGAATGGGAACTAATGAAGGACTTAATGTTCTCTTAAAATAATAGACGGAGCCAATTCACCACAAAATAAATAAACACGTGAAAAATGCGTATTTCTTTACCATCCACGCTATATGAACATGGCACACCATACTGCTTGTTTTTTTTGTGTGTGTGCATTTTTCTCTCTCAGTGCAAAAGGTTTTGTTCTTGCTATTTTAATTAAGGTTCGCTTGGCTGCAAAGGGTGACTTCACTCCCACTCTTTGCAACAATAAAAACACGACGAAAAACATTATATTCGTGCTGCGGAAAGCTTCTGCAGCACACACAACATGACATTTAATTAATAATAATAATAATAATAATAATAATAATAATAATAATAATAATAATAATAATAATAATAATAATAATAATAATAATAATAATAATAATAATAATAATAATAATAATAATAATAATAAACGGTTTATTAAATGATAGCAGCTGTAAAGCTGAAAATATACACGTTACAAATACACTTTTGGAATATAATAGAAAAAAAAATGTACAATGTGAAAGGGATATGGGGGTCTGGGGTGGTGGGGGGGGAGGTGAGGTGGTGGAATGCAGTGCGCTGGTGCGGTAGGGGACGGTGTGGTTTTTCGGATGACGGGTCAGGTGTAAGCCCAAGGTCAACCCCAGGTCAAAAAGGGTCAGGGGTGCAGGTAGAGGCGGTGTCGGCCGTCACTCAGCTTATGGGCTTAGCGATGACCTGCTATTCTATCCAGCCGGTGTGACAAGATAGGAAGAGGTAACCGCGCGGCAGTAGGCGTGGGAACATCTATATCGTCTGCACTGCCTTGTATGTTGAGCGGCGTGCTGATTGCCCCAACCATGAGTCCACCTGAGTGACGGGCCTCAACACTGCACTGCACCTGAACCGAATTCTCCCAGCACCATGACGGTCGGGCTGGTGTACCTGGGGGCACCTGGGGCGTCGGTTAGATGGTAAGGCCGCGTCGACGTCACACCGGCAATTTCAACTCTTCAGTGTCTTCAGGGCACCACAAACGCACTGCACTCATTGTCTGTCACCATGATGTCACAAAAGTATCTTACGGTGTTGGATTTTGATGAAAAGGGAGAGGGGGATGGAGGGGAAGGGGGGAGGCCAACAGGGTGGCCCCTGGCTGCTCCTTTCGGAGCGCCGTGACCCACGTCTGACCTCGGTCAGGTCTGGGCCACAAGTAGTCTGAATGTGTGTGTGTGTGTGTGTGTGTGTGTGTGTGTGTGTGTGTGTAATAATAATAATACTAATACTAATAATAAACGGTTTATTTAGTTGCTGCATCCGTCAGACTGAAAATTTACACATTATAAATACAGTTTTTCTTCGCAAATGGAACAAGGACAAAAAGAAGGGGGACGGGGAATGGGGGTCCTCGAATTAATGGGATTGGGGGGGAATGGGGAGCGAAGGAAAAAAATAAAAAGAAAAAGAAAAAAAAGGGTTAAAAGGCTGACCTTGTGGCTGCTATGGGGAGCACCATGTGACACGTCTTGACCCCGTGAGGGTCAGAGTGTGTGTGTGTGTGTGTGAGTGTGAGTTCAGTCCAGACAACGAAAGGATCCACACTTTGTGTTTAGTGCTCCGACTTTACTGTTTGAAGCTACTGATTGATACAAGACAGTGCTGAATAAACAAGATGCCTCCGAACGAGGAAATCAAGCTGGCCCTGGAAGTTCAGCAGAAGGCCTGCCGCGACTTGGTAGAAGTAGTTCGGTCAACTCTCTCTGACAAGATCAAAGAACTCGAAACGATCAAAACTGAGCTGATTATTTCCCTTCAGTTCACACAAAAAGAAGTTGATGATCTGAAGAAGACATGCCAAAAGAAATATGAAGAAATGGATATGATGAAGAAATAAATGGCAGAAATGAAGAACAAGAAATATGAAGAAGAAATATAAATAATCAAGAAAACGAATAGACTACCAAGAAGATTACTCCCGCAGGAACAATCTTCGCATCGACGGTGTGGAAGAAAACCAAGGAGAGAACAGGGTGATGACGCAAGATAAGGTGCAGCGCCTGTTTCGGGAAAAGCTCGGCATGGGTGAGGGACAACTGGAATGTGCTCATAGGGTAGGCTCGACGCAGCTTCGGCGAGATGATGAAACCCCGAAACCACGTACCATTGTTGCCCGTTTCTTCCGTTACTCAGACCGGCAACAGGCGCTTCGTAACTCACCGAAACTCAAGAACATGAACATCTACCTCAACGAGGATTTGTGTGAAGCATCCGTTCGAGTGCGTCGGGCTCAGTTGCCGGAGCTTCGACGTGCTCGAGCAGCTGGTAAAATCGCTTACTTCAGCCACACCCGGTTAGTCATCAGGGATCGAAGGGAGAGTCCCAGACCTGCAAGTGCTGAGGACCTTCATACCAGTGCTCCAACCTCCTCATTCCTTGTCCCTGGTGTTCCAACCCCTACTAGCGGTACCCCTGACTCTACTGCTGCAGCTGATGTGGGAGGTGGTGCTGTTGGGGGAGCAGCACCAGGCCAGGATTCAAGACCAAAGATGACAGATAGCAAGAAGAAGTAAGATATAAATGACCTTAACCCTTTACATTTAATCCATTGTGTTATTCTCATTTAATAATGTTTACTTTTCCTTTTGCTGAAATTGACGACAGTCAATTACATAGACTACTTGATGTCAATACCAATGACACTTTTTTTTACCTTTCCACCATTATAACCAATTAAGTCTCAGTCCTAAAATAAATGTTACCCCTGAGGCTCACCGTGATCAGGGTCTCCATGGCCATGACACTGGTGAGCTGGAGACACTACATCCTGTCACAGATACCTTATATTATCATCAGGAAACATTGATTAACAACAGGCATAAACTTTATAACTTATTTCGCAAAAGACCACTGACATATGACATGGAATACAGAAATTATCGAAACATGGTGAATAGAAAACTAAACTCTGCAAAAAAGGAATACTATAAATCTATATTAGAATCAGCCTTTGGTAACAGTAAAAAAGTATGGAACATAATCAATGATATTCAACAAGCAAAGCAAAAGAAAACCACTGTTGAAAAACTTATAATAAATGGAGAAGTTATATCTCATTCCACCACCATCTGCAATGAAATAAATTCTTTTTTTTCCAACATAGGAATTTGCCAGCATCCGATATGTCACCTTTACATTATTTACATGGTAATTTCCCCACTATGAATCTAATTCCCACAACATCTCAGGAAATCACCAACATTATTAATTAATCATTTGAAGGATTCTTGTCCAGGTCATGACAACATCCATGTTAAAGTATTGAAACTTGCCGTACACGTAATATCACCCTTCTTTCTGAGTTAATAATCACTTCATTTCAAAGGGGCGTATTTCCAAATAATCTAAAGCTAGCTAAGATAATACCCGTATATAAAAGTGGAGAAAAATTGTATCCTTCAAATTATCGCCAATATCTATATTATCCGCAATTAATAAAATTCTTGAAAAGGCAATGTATAATAGATTATCATTGTTTTTAGAAACTAAAAATATATTAACTAATGATCAATTCGGTTTCAGACAAAATTACTCTCCACAATTAGCAACAATTAAACTGGTCAATAGTATTTTACAAAGTAATGATAAGGCGTTTTACACAATTGCTGTATTTATAGACTTAAAAAAAGGCCTTTGATACAATTAACCATAACATATTGCTAGAAAAATTAAAATTCTACGGTATAAAGAACAATTTAATTTGTTGGTTTGACATTTATCTGAAAGACAGGAAACAGTTTGTTGAAATAGATGGGACAAGGTCTAGCAATCACCTCATAACAACTGGTGTTCCCCAAGGCTCTACATCAGGACCGCTCTTGTTTTTGTTGTATATTAATGATTTAGTCCAATCTACTGATCTTTTGAATTTCATATTGTTTGCCGATGATACCACAATTTTTCATGCAGAACAAGATCTCCAAACATTGGAAAATATTATGAATCAAGAACTTGTAGTTGTCTCAAATTGGCTAGTTGCTAACAGACTAACGTTAAATACTCAGAAAACTAATTACATGTTATTTGCTGGAAATAAACATATTAATCATGACATTGTAATTAAA
Source organism: Eriocheir sinensis (assembly GCF_024679095.1). Lineage (NCBI taxonomy): Eukaryota > Metazoa > Arthropoda > Malacostraca > Decapoda > Varunidae > Eriocheir > Eriocheir sinensis. The sequence goes on from NC_066515.1 coordinate 6,168,815, forward strand.
TTAGGGAATTGTGTAATTGAAAAAACTCGGTAAAATTTCAAGAAATTATTATCGATGACAAGTTACTTTGGAAATATCATATTAATTGTATACATAATAAAATATCAAGATCGATAGGGATACTTTATAAAATCAAAGACAACTTGACTACAGAGGTGCTCATGATTTTGTATTATAGTTTAGTCTACCCCTACTTGCAATATTGTAATCTTGCCTGGGGTTCTGCAGTGAAGACCTTCACAAAGCCATTACTATTATTACAAAAAAATGTGATAAGAATAATCTCAGGAGCAGGGTATAGGCGTCACACTGACCCCTTATTTGTAAATCTTTCGTTACTAAAATTTGATAATATTCATAAACTAGAATTATTAAAATTTGTTCATAGCCAATTAAATATTCCTTCAGTTATTACTTTTGATAGAGTTTCAAGTGTCCATCAAAATCTAAGGAGCCAAAATTTACTAAGACCACCATAACCTCGTTCAGAGGCAACTAAAAGATGTGTTTCATACTCAGGGTGCCTCGCATTTAATAGTCTACCTCAGAACTTTAAAAAATATTGAAAATAGTACAACATTTAAAATAAAAGTTAAGAAATATACATTAAATGTTCACAATGATTGAGATAAATGTTGCATGTTATTGGCATAGGTTTTGTTTAACATTCTAATTATACTGCACACACGCGTGTTTATGGATGTATGACTTTATATAGGTGTAAAATATATATATATATATATATATATATATATATATATATATATATATATATATATATATATATATATATATATATATATATATATATATATATATATATATATATATATATATATATATATATATATATATATATATATATATATATATATATATATATATATATATATATATATATATATATATATATATCTATATATATATATATATATATATATATATATATATATAGAGGTGGGGGGGGGTGCCAGGTGTCTCTGTGTTTGCTTGTTAGGATGTTTGTCAGGGAGTGGCCTGTGGAAGGAAGTGTGACTGGATATGTTTTTTTTGAGATTTTCCTTGTTAATGTGTCCCTGGAGAGGCGTACACTGGCCAGCCATGGCACGAAGTAGTCTTGTGGCCCCTAGTCTGATAAGCAAGGATCCTTGGTGCTGGCCATAAGCGTAGTAGCAATCCTCATCAATGTTACCATCCCCCAGCCTGAATAGCGGGTCAGGGTTTATAATGGGTATTTCGTTTTCATTACCCCATTTTTGTAGGTGCGCATTGAAGTCATTTATTTTGGCCTGCAATGTATCACTCTGTAGGCTTGGCACCAGCTGACTGACATAGATGTCCATGTTTTCGTTTTTCGTTTTTAGTTCACTTATCAAGGCTCCGAGGTTATCTAGGGCTACTGTGTACTCTGATCCTTCCAGAATGTCAAAAAGGCCAGCGTAGATTATGCAAGTGGCGGGAGACCAGGAGAGTTTTTCTTTCACCCAGCAGCTCATGAGGTCATAGTTTGCCTCCGCTAATGTTATCACACTCCAGCTCTCTGATAAATCGGATACTTGGATGTTGCTCAGATTGACGTCACCAAGAATTAGATGTTTTTTCACTGGAGAGTCATGATTAGGCTGTGTTGTCTGGTGTACATCACTTGTATTACCACTTGCCTGTGTGTTTTCACTCGCTTTTTCCTCCAGATCATTGATACGGTGGCTTAGTCTAGTTAGGCTCACCGTATTTCTGGCCTCAGTATTAATGTCACTGTGACCTCCTCTACTTATGATCCTTTCAAGTTTAGTTAGGCGTCCATCCAAATGATGGAAACAGGTGTTCATTTTCTTTATTTCCTCGTATGAGTGTTCGATTTCGTTGTTCATACTTTGCAGCATTCCGTACAGTTTATGTATTTCACACTCCAGTTTCTTGTGATTCACAATAGGTTCTTGAGGGTCATTACTTGAGTTTGAGTTACTGCCGTGTGAGAGAACATTGTCACGATCACTGCCCTGAGATGCTGCACTTTCACTTTCGCTGTTGAGAGATGCAGGAGTTTTGTCACGATCACTGCCCTGAGATGCTGCACAGACGGGTTCACGTTCACTTTCACTTTCGCTGTTGAGAGATGCAGGATTTTGTCACGATCACTGCTTTGAGATGCTGCACAGATGGGTTCACTATGGGGGTACACAGCACGTACACTTTCACTTTCGCTGTTGAGAGATGCAGGACTTCCGCGTTCACTAGAATGATTGTTAACACTACAGCGTTTGTTGGTTGTCGATGTGCTGCACAGTGAAGGAGCTCCGTCGCTGTGGTTTGCCATTATCATTTCCACGAGTTGATCTTTGTTGGCCCACACATTTGTTAGTCCAATATTGCGGCAGTGTTTCTGCAGTTGCACTTTGGTGAGATTGTGAAGGTATTCTGTGGTAGGATTTGCCATGGAAGGTTCATTCTTGTTTTCCACACGTGTTGTCTCGAGTGCAGAGGTAGACGGATCCATGTTGCTTGCTGATGATGGTATTGCAGTATGCGTCTTTATTAAACACTGACACGTATGTAGTCGCGTTGCTCTAGTGTGTTATCCCCGAGATGTGAGGTTTGAGGGATATGGAGCACATGTCCCGCGGCTAGCGCGGCGCGGAGCGACACCTCTCCCTACGGCGGTCAGAGAGAGAGAGAGAGAGAGAGAGAGAGAGAGAGAGAGAGAGAGAGAGAGAGAGAGAGAGAGAGAGAGAGAGAGAGAGAGAGAGAGAGAGTTTAGTTACATAAAACATTTCGAAATATACAGTTTTCATTCATTCATTACTGCAATCACTAGCCCACTCCACTCACTCCTTTATGAATCATGGTGGTGGTGGTGGTGTTAATATGTGGAGCAGACAATGAAAAAAACGAAAACAGATTACCCATCGACAACAAAGGATTGCAAACAAAACTACCAATAAAATACCCCAGACCATCAATCTCTTGTTAAATGAAACTTATGAATGGAGAAGCTAGATGAGTGGAGACAGATAGACAGATAGATAGTGAGAGGACCGAAACCTCATCAACAGGGAGAGAGAGAGAGAGAGTAAATGAAAAACAGACAAACATGACAGAACGAAAGATAGAGACAAAGAAGAGACAAAGACAGAGAAGACCACAGACAAGAAAAGAGGATAATGGAGACAGACATTTTTAAACTTGATCTTAAAATTTAGGCTTCTTATCGTATATGTACGTTTTACTTCATTTCACTTATAAGAGCAGGATGCAGCGGGAATTTATATTCTCTATATACAGCTTTTCTTCTTTATGGCAAGGATAAAAAGACTGACACAGACAAAAGGAGATGAAAGACAGACAAATAAGAAAGCAAAGAAAGCAAAGGACAACACATACACACACCACACACCACACCATCAACTGTGCTTCCGCTGCTGGAGCTGCTGCACGCGCTGCCGAAGTGCGCCGGCGTCACCGCTACGCGACCCTCGCCCAGCAATACGACTTCGTGCCCCTCGCCGTGCAGACGAGCGGCGTGCTGGGACCTGCCTTTGGAGACCTGCTGCAGGACATCGGCAGGCGCATCAGCCAGCGCAGCGGGGAGCCCCATGAGACGGCATGGCTGAGGCAGCTCGTCAGCATTGCAGTGGCACGTGGCAACGCAGCAGCGATGTGTGGGCCCCCGGACCGTAGCCCACACCCTTAGCTGAATCTCGCATACGCCCACACACGCACACATGCATGCACGTACGCGCACGCACGTACACGCACGCGCACGCACACAGACACGCACACACGCAGACATTTTCCTTCCTAAGAGGTGCACGTCACAGTAGCCTGAGGAAAGGTCGGGGCAGCTGCCATCACACCCTGTGATGCCAACGACATAAATATTGGTGGAGACGTCACTCAAACACACACACACACACACACACACACACACACACACACACACACACACACACCGCTCTGGTAGCTCAATCGGTTAGACCGCCGCGCTGCAAGACTTCACGGCCATACAAGCTGGGGTTCGAGCCCCGCTGAGGCCGGATTATTTCCGTTGACTAGGAGTGGTTACTGTTCCCCCTTGAGCAAGGGGGATGGGCTGTGTAGTGTGTGAGGTCCTGGCAGTATCCAGAGATCGACAATAATGAGCACTTGCACACGTCATGAGGGTACCTGCTGGCGAAAGCGAGTCCAGCTCGTGATCAGTCCGTGGTGAATTACTCTCTCTCTCACACACACACACACACACACACACACACACACACACACATACAGACACACACATACATACAGACACACACAGGTCACATAACAAAGCTACAGAGGAACAATAACACATTCAGGACACGGATACGGACCAGAGAGTAGACACACACATGAAATGTGACCCTATGACAAGAGGGACATATATAGTCGACAAAGAGGAGAAAGTGGTGGTGGTGGTGGAGGAGGAGGAGGGGAGGAAGAGGAGGAGGGAGAGGAATAGGGCAGAGATATATAGAAGGCCCTTTAAACACAGGTATTGACAGAACGCGCTCGTTGCTCCCGCTGCTACAAGTGTAACAAAATAAAAGCCATGAAAGGTTATGCTTCACTGACGTTTTATGGATATCGTAAAAAGTATATATATGGAGGGAGGGAAAGACCGATAGGGAGGCAGGGGAGGGATGGCAAGGATTCGTTGACATTTGCTCTATAGATGTAGCCCTCCCTTCCCCTCACGTAAATATTAATCCCCTCCCCTCCCATACATTTGGTTTCCTTCCATAAAATGATCCTCCCTTTCCTTCTTCCTGTTCCCTTCCATTCCGTGTGTACACTGATACCTAGTTTACTTTCACACCAACCACCTCCCCTTCCCTCTTCTCCCCATGTGCCATCCATCGCCCTGGTTTCTTCCTTCAATAAATCTTTCACCTCTTCCCTTCCTTTCGAATCCGTATTTACACTCACCCTTAATTCACCTTCACCCCAATCACCCATCCCATGCTCTCCTCCACATACGTCTCACCCATCTCCCCATCATGTCTTTCTTTCCACCTATCCATCCTCCAATCCATGTATACACTACCATATTCACTCCAAGCATCTATTCTCCACTTCTCCAACTCATACCCCTATTAATTCCTTCCTCCTACATTTTCATACTTTAGGTTCATAAACAAAGACAATTAAGTCGCCCTCACACACGACCTATTTGATTTCTAGAGCTCACTACCTCTCCCTAATCCTGTCACCTCCCCCTTTTCACTTTTTTTCTCAAATTATTATCCTATAAACATGCTCCTCTTTCAGTTTACCCTTCGTCAGATTATCCGTGACTTCTCCCCATTTCAAATAATCTGCACATTTTACAATACTGTACCACTCTACTGCCCTTTAACTTAAATTATTACCATATAAACATCTACAAGCATACACACCACCTATTTCCCTTCCTAACCTGTTCCTCTTATTGAATATATTCCCCAGTACATATTCTATCATTTTCTACATATATTTCCTCCAAAAACATATTTCCTGTACAACTCCCATTTTGTTTCCACTATTTTATCATTACCACTTTGTGTCGTTCTTCCTTTACCTTCCCGATTGTATTATTCATCTCCCCTTTACGTACGTCCAATACCTTCTCTCTAACATCACGGTATGTTACCCTCTTGTCTATTTTATTCTTTATTTCTCCAATCTTCTCTTTTCCTTCCCTTTTTTTCTCTTCCTTTCTTTACTTTTCCCACTCGTCCTTTCCTTGCACACACACACACACACACACACACACACACACACACACACATTGTTACCCTTCACAGCCAATCAGAGTCGCTTCATAGGCGCGGTAATTCCACTAACCTGATTTTATTCACTTCTCCGTCTGCTTTGTTCTACTGCTACCGAGTGAACGAAAAAAATAAAAAATAAAAATAAAGAAGTGAAAAGAAAAAAAAAGGACTACAGTGCTAACAATATAGCGCGTGTCTATTACCTTTTGGTTGTTGTAAATGTAGTTTAGCTTTTTTCCGTGATTCAGTCTGTTACAAATATTGAGTTAGTTGCGTTTTTCTTTTATTTCTATTTATTTTTAAGACACATGCAGAGGTAAATTACCATTAAAAATACTGAGGAGCTTAGCCTCGGCCACACATTCCGTATCAAGCCCACGTATGCTCACGTATGTGATTTTTGGCCCATACGTGGCCATACGCGCGGTTTGTTGCCGCGATAAACTGGATATGTCAGGGGCCGATGTACGTAAAGCTTGCACGGTCAACATAGGGACGCCATAACGTAAGTACGAGGTAATGCGTATTAAGCCTACGCACTGCGCAAGCATGACGTGACGCTTACCCGAATTGCCACGACAAGAGGCCACACCCCCACAAGTAGGCTGTTACGTGGCAGAGCACGTAACAGCCACGTACGTATACCGTATGTGTAACGTGGTGCGCTACGACCCTGCGTCATCTTCACGTTATCCCCACGTACGTCCGTGGTTAAACGTGAGAGGTACGTACATAAGGGTCGTGCTGCACACCTGTCATTGCAGTTCCCTTCAACATCTACCTGCAGCAAGAAGTACTCCTTTCCTGCTGAATCAACATGGAGAACACTGAAGGCATTCTTGCCCTTATAACACCAGCAAACAGCCATAACACATAATTAATGGAAGCCATCCTGGAGTATGTGCACGTCATGGTACTGGTGTTAGTTGTGAAGGTCCACCTTGCAAGTGAAAAAAACAGAAAAAAAGAGGAGGCCGAGGAGGGTTTGGGCTTGGCCGTACCTGCAACGAAGAGTGGAGCTAGGCCACTATGACAACCTGATGGAGGAGTTAGCAACCGAAAGTTCAGAACTGTACAGGAATTTTACTCGGATTGACAAGGACCTCTTCAGTGAAAGAGCTGAACTTGTCACACCCCACATTCAGAAGCAACGCACATTCTGAAGAGAATCCCTTGAGCCAGGCCTGCGTGTGGCTATCACCCTACGTTTCCTCGCCACGGGTGACTCATACAAGAGTCTGCAATACTCATTCCGAGTAGCCCACAACACCATTAGTTACATTGTACCAGAGACCTG
>NC_066515.1:6180882-6200882 GCF_024679095.1 Eriocheir sinensis
GAGCATAATGTTGGCCTTGTTGTATGCTTTTTTACAGTGATTCGCGTGTTTCAGGTCACTGCTGATAGTGACTCCAAGATCCTTTTCCTCCTGCATCGCTTGCAGAGGTCTCCCATTCATGATGTATGTATGGTTACTATTTTGGGACCCAATGTGCATGACTTTGCATTTGTCAACATTAAAAGACATTTGCCATTTTTCCGACCTTTCGATAATGTGATTGAGGTCTTTTTGAATGACTTCGCAGTCGGTCTTTGTGAGGGCATCTCCACCCACCTTGGTGTCATCTGCAAATTTCGATATTGTGGATTTCAGTCCTGATTCTAGGTAATTGATATATATGATAAAGAGGATGGGTCCCAGCACTGACCCTTGAGGCACTCCACTAGTGACTGGAAGCCAATCGGAAGGCTGTCCGTTGAGTAGTACTCGTTGTTTTCTGTCGGTGAGCCAATCTCTTATCCACGCGATCAGATTGGCTCCGATGCCCGCCGAGTCCAGTTTCTTAAGGAGTCGCTCGTGCGGTACCTTGTCGAAGGCTTTCTGAAAGTCCAGGTATATAACATCACTGGGAATGTGAGCATCCCAGTTCTTATATATACCTTGGAAGAAGTCTAATAAATTCGTTAGGCAGGAGCGCTTGTTTCTGAAGCCACGCTGGGTGTCGGAGATTATATTATTGTTTTCTAGAAACTTAACAAGTTTATCTCTAATAATCTTTTCGAGTATTTTTCCTGCCACTGATGTCAAACTTATGGGCCTGTAGTTTAATGCAACGCTTTTGTCTCCTTTTTTGAAAATCGGTGTTACGTTCGCCATCTTCCAGTCTTCCGGGACCTTGTTTAGTTGAACTGACCGGTTGAATATGTTAGTGAGTGGTTGAAGTATTTGTTGTTTAAGCTCTTTTAATAACCGCGGGGACAAACTGTCGGGTCCCGTTGACTTGTTCGTGTCGAGTTTGTCCAAGTACTTTTTTACTTCTTGGTCGCATATTGAGTCAATTTCCAGCGGCGTGATCTCACTCGGCGGGTCAGGACCCTCGGGAATGGTTTCGATGTCCTCGACTGTGAATACGGATGCGAAGTTACTATTGAGGATTCTGGCCATCTGTTTACTGTCCTGAGTTACAGATCCAGTCTCGTCTGTCAGGGGACCAATATTGGATTTTACTTTCTTTTTCGATCTTATGTACGTGCAGAATTTCTTGGAGTTAGTTTTGATTTCGCGCGCTATTTGCTTTTCATAGTTGCGTTTGCTACTCCGAATAAGGCTGCGACAAGCTCTGAGGTTGTTGTGGTACTGTGTGCTGGCTTCGGCCGTAGCATTCTCTTTCATCAAATTATAATTCCTTTTTTTTTTTTTAGGTTTACTGCCCTTTTTATTTCTCTGGTCGTCCACGGTGGATCTACGGCCCCATTTACTCGCCTGGATTTCGTAGGCACTGTAGCCTTCTCTACTTGCAACAGCTTATCTTTGAAGACGTTCTACGCGCTGTCGATTGTATTGTCGGTGATGCCAAGTTGGTCCCAGGCCGTAGGGGGAAGCAGCGCACGGGCTAAGTTGAAATTTCCTTTTTTGTAATCTGGTATCACTGACGGATTATCTACGAGTTTGTGACATATATTGATATTAAAACGGATTAAGTGGTGATCGCACCCATTAAGTTTCTCACCAACTGTACAGTCGCGAATGAGGTTGGGGTCGCTTACTAATACCAGATCCAGCAGATTGTTTTCTCTTGTTGGTTGAGTTACAACTTGAGTGAGGAACGAATCCTCCACCATTTCTATAAGCCTGTTACCCTCTTGATCTCCAGTCATCAGTCCCCAGTCAATGTTAGGGCAGTTAAAGTCCCCAATTATAATTGCTTCCTTGCTTTGTGTTACAGAGTGAATCTCTTCGTAGAGGGCAGTGTCATCGGCTGCCTGTTGTTTCGGAGGCCTGTATACGGTTGCAAGTGTTAGTTTCTTGTTATTTGCGGTTATTTCCACGTAGACAGAATCGTATTTCTCTGCGTCCTGTTTGTCTATTTTTATGGCAGGGAGTGTACTTTTTACGTAGCAGACTCCTCCTCCTCCTTTCTTGTGCTTTCGACTTTTGTGGAAGCTTTCGTACCCTGGGAAGGAAGAGGAAGAGAAATTAAAGAGATGAGGTCAAGTCTCATGGGATATCAGGCAGAGTGCAAAGGTCTCATGAAACTCCTCCTTCTCCTCCTCCTCCTCCTCCTCCCCGCAGACAGGCACATTAACACCTATACTGCATCCAATTATAATGCTCTCAGTCTCACTCTCTCTCCCGCCTACACAGGAGTCCCTTATCTCACGTATGTTTCCTCTGTATCACATGTCTTGCCTTTCTCACCTTCCCTCCTCACCTGCCCACTCGTCCTTATCTGTCCGTTCTCTCTACCTTGCTTGTCTTCTCTCTCTCTCACCTCCTCTCTCACTCATCTGTGCCCCCTCCCTTGCCTACCCTGCCCCACTTACCTGCCCTCCCTCTCTTACCTCTCTACAACTTTCCCCATCCATCGTGACCACTTAGCGCTACTACACCACTAATTTGTCGCACATAATCAGCTTACATTCTCTCTCTCTCTCTCTCTCTCTCTCTCTCTCTCTCTCTCTCTCTCTCTCTCTCTCTCTCTCTCTCTCTCTCTCTCTCTCTCTCTCTCTCTCTCTCTCTCTCTCTCTCTCTCTCTCTCTCTCTCTCTCTCTCTCTCTCTCTCTCTCTCTCTCTCTCTCTCTCTCTCTCTCTCTCTCTCTCTCTCTCTCTCTCTCTCTCTCTCTCTCTCTCTCTCTCTCTCTCTCTCTCTCTCTCTCTCTCTCTCTCTCTCTCTCTCTCTCTCTCTCTCTCTCTCTCTCTCTCTCTCTCTCTCTCTCCCCTTAAGGCTTCGCCACACCATTATTAACGTGTGTTTCCCTTCCTCTCCCTCCTCATCCCTCAATCTCCTTTTCACCCTCCTAATCTCCCCTATCATATACTCATTTTTCTCCCTCTCCTTTCTCGTCTTCACAGAACTCCTCTTCTGCCCCTTCTGGTTCCTTCTCTTTCTCCTGTTACAGCACACCACCCACTCGCTCCCCTCCCACCCTTCACCAGTCCCTCTCTAACCTTCCCTTCCCTTCCTTTGTCCTTGCCCAGACTCCCCGCTCTCCCCCCTTCCCTTCCTATTAATTAGCTAACAAGAAACCTCTTCCTCTGGGGGAATGGGGATAACCATAGCACACGCTTTGTGTGTGTGGGGGAGAGGGGGGGGGGGGCACGCTTGAGAGATAGATAGAAGGGGGAGGGAGAAGCGGGATAAAACTATGCCACTTTTCCATTGTATACAAGGGAGAGGATTAGAAAAAAAATATTTATTATGGAGAAGAGGAACCATGGAAGCATAGATGAGCAGGCAACTGAAAGCCTATCGGCTCATTGCGAGGCTGCCTACTTTCAGTGATTTAATCAATCCGGCAGCACAGGGGTGACCTGCGGAAAGGGTTAAAGCACTTATGTAGGTACTCGTGCATACATTCAGTTCACTCCCGACTCAACAAAGTAACGATCAATGCGATTCTTAAAGGAGTTGATTACTTCCGCACTAATTAATTCAACAGGAAGGCTGTTCTAGTGGCGAACAACTCTGTTCGAGAAAAAAATAACTTGCTGATATCTGTATTGCATCGCTACGCTTGAATTATTTTACTGTTGTTTCTTGTTCTCGGGTTAGTTTGTAGCGTGAAGAGTGTGGAGTGGTCGACGTTGCTGAACTTGTTCAGGTACTTGAAGACTTGTATCATGTCTCCGCGCAATCGTCACTTTTCCAGCGTGAAGAGGTTGAGTCGCTTGAGTCGTTCTTCGGCGTCCACAATGATGGTATAATTTTCGTAGCGCGTTGCTGTACTCTCTCGAGTACAGCGACAGTACAATATGAGTACAGTCTTTCTTGTAATTTGCGCGGCGTATTCCCGGTAAGGCCTCACCAGCGAAGTATACAAAGATAACATTACTCCCGGCGTCTTATATTCGAAGTTCCTTGGAGGGCAGGAGTAGAGAGAAGGGGTGAGTGACAGAAAAAAAAGGAGGAACCTCAGCGATTAAAATAAACTATAAATACACAAGACATTCATTCAAGAAAAAATTAATAACCACGAATCTTGAAACATTCAACGCCGGCCGAAGCACTGATGGCAGGGAACATGAAACTCATAAAAGATGAAGCAAAAGAAAGCCTGTTGGCCTATCATGAGGCTGCCTATTACGTGATTTCGCCTATTCGTCAGGCACTTAACCCTAGAACGCTAACCATGGGTATGAGGTACCCGAAGCGAATGACGTCATTGCCATTGTGTATGGTTCTGGTGCTCTGAGGGTACCCACCTCCTCAGTAGCTTCATGTGCCCGCTTGACAGTGTAGGGGAAGGTCACGTTGTCTCGCTCTCTCTGCTCACCTTTGTTGTAGGCCTACATTCGGGTGCGGCATACCCATGGTTGGTGATACAGGGTGTTGTACATGTCCCTATGATATTGTTTACGTACTTTTTTAGTGATCACCTGTGCAGTGGATCACAGGACCTGGGAGGCCATACAAGAAGTTTGGAAGCCATCGGATGATAATTTTTTTTATGAATTTTTTTTTTTGAAATTTTTGAACATTTTTCCTATTTTTAGTAACATTTTTCAGTACCTGATTTTCATACCAAAACAATACGTTTTTCAGTTCTTCTTAATGTTAAGTCAAGATACAAAGTTTGAAGTCCCTTCATGTAACTTTATTCCATTAAAACTTTACATTTAATTTTTTTTTTTTTTTTTCAAAATCGGGTATGATGTACCCATGGTTAGTAGTGGTGTGACTTTTTCTAAGGTTAGTGTTCTAGGGTTAATAAGCGACTTACATAAACGTTTAAAACCCTTGTTCTACAGTCGCGGACAGACGTGAAGATATATTTCAGTAGTTTTCGTTCACAGGCACTATAGAGTTTTCCCTTCTATTTTGATTCATTAGGAATAAAACTGTAAAATAGCTACTGAGAACATTTATGTATAAATAAAAGAAGGTAACGATACTCTCTTGGGTGAGAAAAATATATTTACAAACATATATTTACAATTTCCTGGTATGTGTGTGTGTGTGTGTGTGTGTGTGTGTGTGTGTGTGTGTGTGTGTGTGTGTGTGTGTGCGCACGCGCGCCACGGATGGAATATTCGTATTTGGTATTGGCATTCCAATACATTTGAACACCATACTTAGGATAATGCGTTTTCATATTGGAAATTTTATAGGAAATATTACATATTTATATTCGTGTTCAAATATCTAGGCAAATGAATATTATTCGTTTTCGTCTAATAATCTGGCGAATGATCAAAACTATTATCACAAATAACCGTCCACTTGCACTAATTTCAGTTTGAACGCATACAGATATTGGAAATTACTTAAATATGTAAGTTGACAAAGCAATACTATGAAATAAAATGTGGTGTGAACTGCATGCCGAGCACGTTGAGTCGGTGCTGCTCACTCATTTGTCCAGTGCTCGCCGATGGTCAGCACCGAGCGAGGACGAGTGGAAAAAATCATCATGTGTTCAGTCAAGCGCACTCCAGATACTTCGTGTAGGCGAGAACCTGTGCGTGAGTCATTAAATCGTAGAACCTGGGTTCAGAGCAAAATTTGGTGATCTTAGCGTCAAGTAATAATTATGTTAATGACTAAATTACTGATAAATATTGCCTGCATTACTGACAACAAAGTATTACACGTTAAGGTGGTTGGGAAAAATATGATACCAAAAGTTCAAAGCGTCAATACCAACAAGAGGTCTTCATGAGGGCACCACGACTACTTTCGTCAAGTAGTCGTATTTGCATTCGAATTCACGGTATTTTTTTTGGAATTCGGATTTGTATATGACTAATCACTTGTATTCACTCCATCTCTAGTGTGTGTGTGTGTGTGTGTGTGTGTGTGTGTGTGTGTATTTTACCACTGGCTGATCACGAGTTGGACTAGCAATCGCCAGCAAGTGCCCTCCTGATTAGAGCAAGACTCATTAGTCGATCTCTGGGTATTGCCAGGACCTCACACACCACACACCCAATGCACCTTACTCAAGGGGGGACAGTAGCCACTCCTAGTCAGCGAAAAAAAAAAAAAAAACCCGGCCTGAGCAGGGCTTCAAACTCTGCCTGCCATGCCGCTAAGCCTGGTAGCGCATTGTTTTATCCGACTGAGCTATTGGAGAGGTATGTGTGTGTGTGTGTGTGTGTGTGTGTGTGTGTGTGTGTGTGTGTGTGTGTGTGTGTGTCTTTGAAGGCGGAATCAGGCCTTCGTTTTTTCTACGGTACCCTTCCTCTTGAGTTTAATATCACTGCTTTTCACGGTTGTATAACCGTCCTCCTCCTCCTCCTCCATCTCCCAAAGACACACACACACACACACACACACACACGCACACACTTAAAAGAGGTTATATTTCTTGACACATCACAAATTACTATTATTATACCCCCATTCGATAGATAAGTACATATATGATGAAAACACTACATTCAGGCGCCGGAAAAGGAAATATGAGAAGACTGAAGCATGGGGAGAGTGGGAGCTAGCGAAGAAAGAAGGGAAGGAGGGAAAAAGGGAGAGTAAGAGGAAAGTAGGCACAACTCGAAGGAATGAGGAAAGGCACCATTTTAAGTGAGGTGTAGGACAGGGAGGGACCAGAGAAGATAAGAAGAGGAGAAAGGGAATGAGGCAGGAATATATTGATGGGCTGTCAAGTCTGATCGGCGAAGCAAACGCTGAAGCATGATGATGGAGAGGAAAAAGTATAATTTAAAGATAAGTAAAGCATACAGAAGGAATAACAGTAACAAGACATAATAAAAAAGTATTTTAGTCAAGCCAGCTACACATTACAGTGACCAAGTAAACAAGTGAATTACATAAATTAGATGCATGGCAAAACAAAGACTAGGGAAGAGTGTAGTGGTCAGTAAAACTCAATGGATATCTCTCTCTCTCTCTCTCTCTCTCTCTCTCTCTCTCTCTCTCTCTCTCTCTCTCTCTCTCTCTCTCTCTCTCTCGTAACAGCAATTTTTAAGAAAGAAGATACAGAAGTGCCGGGTAATTACAGCTCCATTAGTCTGACGTGGCTTCCATAAGAAGGAATCCTGTTTATTGAACCTACTAAGGTTTTGTAACAAACGCTTACCAGTTTATGATGTAAACAAAGCACTGGACATAGTCTCTGTTTATTGAACCTACTAACCTTTTATAACGAGCTTTTCCCAGTTTATAACGTAACCAAAACACTGGACATAGTCAAATATGAGTTTCAGAAAGCGTTTGATATAGTTCCACACCATAGATGACTTTATGACATCAAACAACTAAATACTGAAGGTAAAGTACACTAATGGATCACTCACTGGTTGAGGAAAAGACGAGTAAAAACGTGGGCAATAACTGCGGGTGTGGTGCGGGTGTGGGTTCTCATAAAAAAAGTTTACATGTGTGGACACAGACACTGGGTGTGGTGCGGGTGTGGGTTCTCATAAAAAAGTTCAGAGGTGTGGGAAAGCTGTGAGCACAGGCACTGTGAGGTGCGAGTGCTCCATACAATACATATTCTTGTTCCAGTTTCTGTTTCATGAGTTGCGTTTCCACTAACAGTTTGTCCTAGATTTGTGGATTCCTCTTCTTTGTCAGGTATTTCCTTCCTGATGATAATTAATTGTCACGCCAGCTGATTGATATACATTACATTTTTCTTTTTCATATTCATCTTTAGACCTACTTTCAGGGTGTCTGTGTCAGGGTTGTTTTGATTTAAATAAAATTATGAAAAGCATGTGATTTAAATTGGTTTAAATCAGAGAACAATCATGATTTAAACCAAAATTAAATATATTGTATTTAAAAGTTATATATATATATATATATATATATATATATATATATATATATATATATATATATATATATATATATATATATATATATATATATATATATATATATATATATATATATATATATGAGGTAGATGGAAGAAAGTGTGATCCACTCGTACAGGACATGCATCAGTCTGCCTGTCCAGTACGGTACTGGTCCTGTAGTAAGTCAGGCACCAGTAAATCATTGCCTTCTTTTACAAGACAAATATTCAAAAGCATAAAAAGGAAAGTAATTTATTTTTTCTGATAACAACAATAACTGTAATTATGAAGTTCAATGAGCTTGATTCTTTTTTGAATGCACAGGAACATGATTGGGTCTGATATCTTTTTTTAATATGATCCATATTTGACAACATATTGAATGAGATCCCTCTTCTGTTTCTCTCTATTTACATGCTGGTTATTTTAACTTGTTAGAGGTGATTATACTATCAGTGTTTTTCTACTTATGATTTTCAAGTGAAAACTCATTTTGGGTGATGTAGCAGCACTAAACTATGGTTTCCTTTGACGGTGGCCAAGTTTCTTACAAGAAAATGTCCTCATAAAAGTGAAACAAATAATCAATGTAAACCAAAAAATGATTAAAGCAAAAATAATCATTTAAAAAAAAAATTATTTAACTAAATGAAAAAAAAAAAAATTCAATCAGGATTTTTTCCAACCATGCTCTGTGTAGTTCATTGATCATTGTTGTATGTCTTCCACATAATCACTCGGTAGGTATATAATCATCAAACCGAAGGTTGTTAAGGTACTCCCCGTCTATCCTGGATCCTACATCATCTCAATCTAACTTATTTTTAGTATTTCTAAGCAAATTGTGAAAATCATTGGAAAATGTGTCACCTTGCCTAACACCATTTTTGTTGGACTTTTCCCTTCCATGTGGAGTTCAACGGGCAACAACAACACTGTTAGGGAGTCGTGGGCTCCTTCGGGGAGCTGATAGCTTGAAATCTTCACCCAGGACACCCCACCGCAAAGAGGTACTCCCGGTTGGTCCTCTGATGGGGCAGGTTTCCAGGACAAGGCT
This sequence comes from Eriocheir sinensis, assembly GCF_024679095.1. Taxonomy (NCBI): domain Eukaryota; kingdom Metazoa; phylum Arthropoda; class Malacostraca; order Decapoda; family Varunidae; genus Eriocheir; species Eriocheir sinensis. The sequence continues at coordinate 6,189,869 of NC_066515.1, forward strand.
TGGTCCTGCTTAACAGCTCCCACACTTGCACACAGTCAACTGCCGACTTCGTGCAAATATTGTTGGTCTATTGACTGGACTGTACTCTGGGACTGAGGGTGCTGTGAAGTGTATGGAAAGTGTATCCAGCTTTTCCATTTTTTTCCCTCTGATAACAGGAGTGAAGCAGAGCTGACCATGACACACCATTTTTCAACCCTAGTATGGTTTATGGATTGGGTATCAGGCTGAGCTATGAACTAAAGTCACTGTGCACCATATATTGGCAATACTACCAAGGGGCAACGACATTGTTTTTGCCGATGATGCAGTAATGGTCGACGAATCACCGGATATACTGGTGGTGGCTCTCAAGGCATTGACCGAGGAGGCAAAACCATTGGGACATCAGGTCTCCTAAGCCAAGAATGAGGTACAGGCATATGGAGGCTTATTGTATGTTCCCTCACACTAACTTCTCGCAAGGGTTGGCCAAAGCAGTACATCACTTTTAACTTCCCTTGCTCTGCCACTCACTCTAAACACACTTCTTCCCTTGCCTACTAAAACTCTCGTCAATACTCATTCACTACCTCGATATTATCACTGGTGGTCTCACCAACACAACACTCCTTCAATTCTGCTCCTATTTATTTTCTTTACAAGTCACTCTAATTCATTCTCATCACATGTTTAAACCACCTCAAAGCAACGACTGTTGCTTAAATTACAGGCTCACGGAGTAGAGGGTAAAGTTTTGAACTGGGTCAAGGCGTGCCTTAGCAATAGGAAGCAAAGAGTGGAAATCAATGGTAAAAGATCTGACTTGGGATGTGTTACGAGTGGGGTCCTACAAGGTTCGGTAATAGGTCCACTTTTGTGTATTATTTATATCAATGACTTAGATATAGGAATTAGTAGTGATGTCAGTAAGTTTGCAGATGATACCAAGATCGGTGGAGTAATTGAGTCGGATCAGGACACTAGTATGCCCTAGGATGAACTAAACAGATTGTATGACTGGGCGGATAAATGGCAGATGGAGTTCAATGTAGGGAAGTGCAGTATTCTGAGTGTAGGTAGGAACAACCCTTCTCATAACTATTGCTTAAATGACACACTCATAAGCAGGTCTGGGTGCGAGAGAGGTTTAGGGGTCTTAGTGAGCTCTGATCTCCGTCCAAGGGCACAATGTATTCAAGCTAGAAATCGAGCAAATAGGGTACTGGGATTTATTTCAAGGAGCGTAAGCAACAGAAGCGCCGAAGTCTTCCTCAAACTATATTTAGCATTAGTTAGACCTCATCTTGACTATGCGGTTCAGTTCTGGTCACCTTACTATAGAATGGATATCAAAATGTTAGAATCAGTGCAGAGGAGGATGACTAAGATGATTCAGTGGTTGAGAAACTTGCCTTACGAGGAAAGACTCAAACAGTTTAACTTGCATTCTCCTGAAAGGTGAAGGGTGCGCGGAGACATGATAGAGGTTTATAAATGGATGAAGGGCTTTAATAAGGGGGATATTCATTAGGTTTTGTTGGTAAGAGAACCGGGTAGGACACGAAGTAATGGGTTTAAACTGGATAAATTCAGATTCAACAGGGACATAGGCAAAAATTGGTTTACTAATAGGGTTGTGGATGAGTGGAATGGCTAAGCAGTCATGTGGTGAGTACCGATACAATTGTCACATTAAAACAAAAGATAAATTCATGGACAGCGATATTAGGTGGGGTTAGATACGTGGGAGCTTAGGTTCAAAGGAGCTGCCTTGTACAGGCCTACCGGCCTCTTGCAGACTCCTACGCTCTTATGTTTTTATGTTCACAATGTTTTACTCACAATCCACTCTCTTCACTGATTAACCCATTGCAAACCTCTCATATATGTGCATACTTTCATAACTTTCTCCATGCAAACCAGCTACACACCATTTAAGAGCCTCCCATAATCTAATACTCATCATGTGAATTTTTGACCAGTTTCACATAATTTGATATACACTGTTTTATTCTATATTATCATTTTTTCCTCTTTTCTATTCCTGATAATGATTCATGAAAGAGTCGAAACGCTGACATATGAAGATGTTCGTGGAAAAGCTGGTTCTATTGTAAAGTCATACACCTTGGGAGGAGAAATCCAGCATACCAATACCGCATGGGAAACACCCCATTATCCACCATAGAGGCAGAGAAAGACTTGGGAGTATATGTTACCAGGCTACCAGTGAAAGCCAAATCTGTAAATCGCAGTGGACGGGTTAATGGATGCTTTGAAGTTGTATTGTGTGGCAGAGCCAAAAGGGATCAAGTCATTTTACAAGGAAGTGAGTGTGAACGTGGAACGGAGTGAGAGCTTTGGTGTGAGAAGGGTGTGTGATGTCACCATGGATGTGTAATGTTTATGTGGATGGTTGTTCGAAAGAAATGAATGTCTGTACAGAGGAGTTAGGTCCAACGCTGAAAGTGAGGGGTACAGAATAGTTCAGTTTAAGGCCTTTTTGCAGACGATTCAGTGATTTTGGTAGAATTAAGAGGATGCTACTTGGGATTGTGGATAAATATGACAGTGTATAAGAGGAGAAAGGTGAAGGTAAATCTTGGCAGGAGTATGGTTATGTATGATGAGAGGGGAGTAAAAAGTATAATTTATTTGGAGTTTGCAAAGCATTATTAAGTTGGGCAGAAAACAACAGAGAAAGATCTGTTTGGGTAGAGAGTTGATGGAGGAAGTCACCGAGTTTAAGTAAATAGGGGCAATTCTGTTTAGCATGGTGAGAGAGAAGAGAATAGTGAAAGGCAGACAGGTAGTAGTTGCTTTGGAGAGTGATGAAAGGAAGAAGCGTGATCATGCAGGTGAAGATGGTATAAGAAATAGGATTATCCTCCCAACTCCTTAATACATAATATGGATCAGAGGCATAGATGTTTAATGTAGTTCAGCAATCATGAATATGCACAATGGAAATTAGCTCTAAATGACATTCATGGTATCAAGGTTCAAGAGTTGGGTGCTGTAATCGGAAGGGATAACAAAAAAGATACACCAGTTTACTTTCAATAAAGTAGAAAACCCCAAAACAGGCCTCACAATCTGAAGTCTCCAACACGAAGGCTTCAGCACGCCAGAGTCAGCAATGACCCGTTGACCCTCTTCTGAACGTCTCGTCCTTTAAGTGGCGATGATGAGGCAGCGGACCTGCGTCCTTGAAGTGGTGTAGACGTGGTGGGCGAGGGAGGCGCAGGAGGAGAAGGGGCGTCAGGTTCACAGCAGTAACGGGAGTCCAGGGCGTGGAGAGGGGAGAGGTAAGGCACCCAGAACAAGCCGACGTTATGAGCAAACCCGAATGATAGCAGATCTGGCTGGAGGCGAATCAAGTGTTCAGAGCGGGGTTTAGCTGCTGTCTGACGAGGAAGGCGCTGGCGGTCACCAAGTCGCCTCCCTTAGCGGGTTGAGAAGCCTCGGTGGTTCAGTCGACCGAAGCGTCGAACGACGTCAGGCGAACGAGCAGCAGGAGTGTAGCAGGTGGTTATCTGCGCCTCGGTAGTTGAACAGCTTCGAAAGGCAAGATGCGGGCGGGAGGCAGGAGTGCCCCGGTCGTTCGCCCGCTAAGTTGGTAGTTGCCCTCACACATGGTGTGTAGCTGGTTTGCATGGATAAATTTATGAAAGTATGCACATATATGGGAGGTTTGTCATGGGTTAATCAGTAAAGAGAGTGGATTGTAGGTAAAACATTGTGCTTTGAGGTGGTTTGAACATGTGATGAGAATGAATTAGAGTGACTTGTAAACAAAAAAAAAAGTGGAGCAGAATTGAAGGAGTGTGTGTTGGTGAGACCACCAGTGATAATATCGAGGCAGTGAATGAGTATTGAAGAGAGTTAGTAGGCAAGGGAAGGAGTGTGTTTAGAGTGAGTGGCAGAGCAAGGGAAGTTAAAAGTGATATACTGCTGTGGCCAACCCTTGCGAGAAGTTAATGTGAAGGAACATACAATAAGCCTTCATATGCCTGTACCTCATTCTTGGCTCAGGAGACCTGATGTCCCAATGGTTTTGCCTCCTCGGTCAATGTCTTGAGAGCCACCACCAGAATATCCAGTAATTTGTCGAGCATTACTGCATCATCGGCAAAAACATTGTCGGTGCCCCTTGGTATTGCCAACAGATGGTCCACAGTGACTGTAGTCTGTGTGACAAACCCCAATTTTTGAGATTTTAGTACCAAATTGAGGGACTAAATCCCATAGTGATTTTTAGGTTGTTTAAACCTTCAACTATATAGATTTATATGATGGACTGACCAGATGTGCAGCTAAATACGTTTTTTTGCACAATATTTCAGAGTGTCTGATTTTAGCAGATTTTGAGTATATCAAGTTTTGGATTATATCCAATCAATGGTTGACCCTACAAAAATTTTAATGAATCAAATTTTGTATAGAATTAAATGTCACATCAGTTGAAGTAAGTTTCGCTCAATTTCTAGGTTCAAGTATTGAAACAGATCCAGCGGTAATATTGACAATGCATGATTTCTGAGTTTTCTATATTCACATAATAGAGATTCCTATATTTTTTAAGAACAAACTCACTGGTTGAAAATTGTATTTCAGCATAAAGAACATAAGAACATAAGAATGTAAGGAGTCTGCAAGAGGCCGGTTGGCCTATACAAGGCAGCTCCTGTAATCCTAACCCCATCTAACCTCACTACCCATGAATTTGTCCAGCCTCTTCTTGAATGTATCTATGGTATTGGCACCCACAACATGACTGCCAAGCCTGATCCATTCGTCCACCACTCTATTGGTGATCCAATTCTTGCCTATGTCTTTGCTGAATCTGAATTTGTCTAACTTAAAACCATTGCTACGTGTCCTACGTGGCTCTTTTACCACCAAAACCCTATTGACATCCCCTTTATTAAAGCCCTTCATTCATTTATAGACTTCGATAAGGTCTCCTCGCAACCTTCGTCTTTCCAGAGTGTAAATTTAAATGCTTAAGTCTATCCTCATAAGGCTAGTTTCTCACCCCCTGAATCATTTTTTGTCACCCTTCTCTGTGCAAATTCTAACATCTTGATATCCATTCTGTAGTAGGGTGACAAGAAGTGGACCGCGTAATCAGGGTGAGATCTAACTAGGGCTAATTAAAGTTTGAGGATGACCTCAGCGCTCCTATTGCTTACGATTCTCGAGATGAAACCCAGTACCCTGTTTGCACGATTCTTAGCCTGAATGCACTGTGCCCTTGGACGAAGGGCAGTGCTCACTAAGACTTTTAAGTTCCTCTCATACCCAGACCGGCTTAGAGGAGAGTCATTTAAGGAGTAATTATGTGAGGGGTTATTCCTACCTACACTCGAAATACTACACTTCCCAACATTGAATTCCACCTGCCACTTCCTCGCCCAATCATATAGTCTGTCAGGCTCATCCTGGAGAACGCTAGCGTCCTGGTCTGTTTGGATTACTCTACCGATCTTGGTATCATATGCGAACTTACTGACATCACTACCAATTCTTGTGTCCAAGTCATTGATGTAAATGATAAAAAGCAGCGGAACCAGCACCGACTCCTGAGTGACTCCACTCGTAACACTGCCCCATTCTTTTACCATTGATTAGCACTCTCTTCCTTCTGCCACTAAGCCACGCCCTGATCCAGTTTGTCACGGGGCAAAATAAGATTATAACAGGCGAGTGCGAGTACTGACCCGGTATCTGCCGCGTACTGACCGCGAGACGCGTCTGAACTGCACGCTACCACCTCGGATTTTTCAGTCACCGCCGAGTGGTTTAAAAACTACCCACATGCTGCGCCGTCCTGACCATCCATCAACCCGGACTCTAGAGGAAGCCGTCCGGCGAATCAAGAACGAGTCTCCGGGGGGCAATGCAAGAACGCAAAGATGGCCACACTAAAACACACTCGCCTGCGCCAGAACGGGCTACGACCATCAGGCCCCACCTGGAAGAAGGCCCCTGACCCCATCAGGCCCCCCCGGCGGCGTGCCTACCGGCGCAAGAAACAACGTAAAAAAAAAAAAAAACAGCGGAAACTAGCCAATAAAGGGTTTGATCCCCGCGGCGCGCCAGACACACTCCGGTGTACACACAACGTACCTGCTTAAATCACACCCGTGGGGTTCTTATTTACTCTCCTTATGGGGCTGGAAGGCACATACGCACAGGCAAAAGGGTTACTGATAAAGCTCGTGTACAACTATGCACAGACTTTATTACACAAAGAAAACAGGACACAGACAAATCTCACATACACACCCAGCTGAGCCTAGCGTTTCTCGTGCTCGCACAAGACTAACCTGCCCTGGCTACACTAACAACTAGCTACTTAACTTGGTGCGGAGGGAGAAGAGTAGAGGCTCGTTGCACTGCCCTTCTCGAGGTGGCTGCAGTTTGTCCTTCCTGCGTGATGATCGGCAGTAGGTGCGGCTTTCAGGAAGAGGCCGCGCGAATCTTGATGCACGGGAACTGAGGAACGTGTGGGCTGTGTCCCGAAGTGGCGAAGCTCAGGATCCCCACACTCCAGCAGGAGGAAACCGCGTGGTTACCAAGAGGTAGGCTGAGAGCAGAGCACGGAGCCCCCGTGACCTCACCAGGCGGCGGTCAGGGGGAGAAGAAGGAGCCCGCGGGCGGCGAGCCACCCGGTGACCCGACCACTCCCAGGCAGAGGTGTAAGACACTGCTGGCGCGGGAATACAACGGGGCCCTTATGACAGCGCTCTGAACACACTGCCATAGGCAGGTATAGTTAACACTTTCCAACATGTTGCTAACTTGCAAGTTCAGGGCACAGCAAATGTCGCGTAGCGAACTACAGCATGTTAGACAACGCAGGGAAAGAAAGCAAACCTCGCGCCGCAGGCAGCCCAGCCCGTGGGCGGCAAGGCAAAGCCCCCATGGCGGGAAGCACAAAGACAATAGCCCAACTTCCTCACAGCAGAGGCGTACAAGCTGCAGTAATGCACACACTAATATGCACCTGCACTGAGTGGAGTGGTGACTCCTGAAAGCACGTAATAGCAGGTAAAACACAGCGGGCGACCCGCACAAGAATGCACGCCTTGGCATCTTTACGCCGGTCGCCTAGGCAACGAACCTACGAGTCATCATGACCCGCCCCGCGCCTAGGTCACGTGACGAACAAGGAACATGCGTCCAACATCCTACTATGCAAAATAAATATAAAAGAATATGTCGCGGATCTAAACCGTGACACAGTTCAAGACTTTCCCATCTACACCGTGAGCCTGTAATTTTAGTAATAGCCGGTGATGAGGGACTTTGTCGAACGCTTTACTGAAATCTAGATATAGTATGTCATAGCTTTCATCTCTGTCAACCGCCTCGATTACTTTAGTGTAGAAGGACAACAGATTAGTAAGGCAAGACCTACCTTTCGTGAACCCATGTTGTGAGTCGTGAATTAAATTATGCTTCTCTAGATGGTCCCGAATGCTCCTAGCAATAATCGACTCCAACATCTTGCCTACAACTGATGTTAAGCTAATTGGGCGATAATTTGATGTGGCTGATTTGTTTCCCTTTTTGAAAATCGGCGTCACAGTAGCTACTTTCCATTGGCTATGCATGTACCCAGAATTTAGAGACATCTAAAAGACATCGGTAAATGGGCCACTGAGGGCCTCCTTGCATTCTTTCAGGACACGCAGGAGTGGTCGTCAGGACCTGCGATTTATTTTATCTTCAACCTACCAATCTCATCCTGGACTACCTGCCTGGTGATGATCACATCTCTCAACTTGTCGTTCTCTCCTCCCTCGTATACCTGAACTCTCTTCGGAATGGTTGTTTGATTTTCCTGTGTGAAATTTGAGAGGAAATAGTCGTTCAACATTTTACTCACATCTTCCCCATTCTCAACGAGCTCTCCTGTGTTTGTTTGCGACGGCTCAATTCTCTCCCTTGTTTTCGTTCTGTATAATTTAAAGAAGCCCTTGGGATCGCTCTTGGCCTCGTTGGCTACCCTAATCTCGGAACCTGTTTGCAGTTAAGAACAACTACAATTTTTTGGAAATTCACATAATGTTTTGCGGCTTAGCACCACAGTGTCCTGCAAGTCAAAGTAACTTCAGCGGTGAACCTACTGGCTATCATCGTAACTCTACTGTGTGTTCAACTCGGTGAGACTATTGTATATCCCTATCATTATTTATGTCTAATTAGAAAGTCAGAGGATAATATGAGGACTAGGTGTTTTCCATATATTTCTTTCAAACACACCTACTCACCGTATGAAACCATCCGTGGAATAAGGCAGGTGACTTGTGTCCTTATTATCTGCTGTCATTTCCAACACATATTTCATGTTAACTCAAAATTAATAGGCTGTATTTTTAATAAAATTAAATTGAAAAATAAGTATACTGCATGTTGTGTTATATTAACTATAACAGGAAATAAAGAATAACCCAAAGTGAAATGCAGAAATGTGTTTAATAGCATAAGACCTTGAGATTTGGATCCCATGCTAAACTATAGTTCCATACAGAAAAGGGTATACGTACATATATGCACCGCCCAGGCGCCGAAGAGGGATTACGAGATCTTGCTTATTATTTATTACATTAGCGATTTTTTTTTTATCCCAGTTGATGGATACACCGCGGAACGTTTTTCGTTTCATTACTTTTGCGGCTTTTTCGCGAGAACGTAATCTCGCAGCTCAGCTCGGGGCCTCCGATAAAAAGAGAACCGTTTTTTCACTCTACATTCTCTGACAAAGTTGTTTCCAGTTTGACTTTTTTTATATCGTGTATAATTCAGGTTTGTTCACTGAATTTGTGCGTTTCGGCGATGTTTAAAGGCGCATTACTATTCTTCATTTTCTTACAAGCCCACAGACAACTAAGGAGGAGAAGGATGTATGTTATAAGGTGTAATCACGCTCCACATTTTCCTTTTATTGCTGGTCGTCGTAAAACTCAGGGAGAAAAAAGTCGTGTATTTATGGGCATTTATTTTGTTTATTAATAGTACAAGAACCTGTGATTTCCCTGCCTTACCTTTCTACTTTCATCATCATTAGAACCGTTAGATAGGAGAGAGAGAGAGAGAGAGAGAGAGAGAGAGAGAGAGAGAGAGAGAGAGAGAGAGAGAGAGAGAGAGAGAGAGAGAGAGAGAGAGAGAGAGTTACCTTTGATAGGAGGGACACCGTGAAGTAAGGGGAGAGTAGTTCAGGTTGAGACAATTTATTGGTAAAAAGTTGAGAGCAAGGTGGGGTGTCATCGAGTGCTGAATGAATAATGAAATGAACAAATAACGAATGGAAGAGAAAGTAATGGATGTTATACAAGTAAAGGAAAGAAGGGACGAAGCCTGATCACGTATGAGGGACTGTCGGGATGAATGAGCGAATGAGTTGTAATTAATTCAGGTAAGGTCGGTACAGGTAAATGACGGAAGAAAGAAGGGCGGGACTAACGAATGAGGGACAGGAAAATTAATGAATAATGTAGTGAATTAGTGAAGAACAGGTGGGACTCAGGTGAGATAAAGGAAAGGAGGAAAGAGAATGGAAGCTGGTGATATGTAAGGGCCAGGACGTGATGATAGGTCACTGGTGAAGGGATGGAAAGGGAGGGAAGGGAAGAGAAGGGAAGGGAAAGTAAGGAAGGGAAGGAAGAGATTAGCTGATTTTTTGTCAGTGCCGTGAGTAATCAAGGAGCAGTGTGACCATCATCGGCCTCCTTTGAGGCACACACACACACACACACACACACATACACACACACACACACCGCGATAGGAAGGGGATTGGCTAGACTTTTATTTGTAATCTTTTAAGAGTTCCCAAAGCGATGGCTAATACCTGCGAGACGGTGTACACCGTTGTTTTTGTTGTTGTTGCTGTTGTGTATGTTCTCTCTGATAATGTCATGCTTGTTTTTCTCGTTTAATGCACAGGAGCACGGTATACGTATTTTGAGTATTGTGGGTCAAAGTTAAAATGATATCACCTTTTTATGAGTATCTTGCAAATTTTATATTAAAGTTTTACCCGGTTTGTCTTCTTTACTCCATGTGGTAACTTGCAAAATTCATGGTACTTTACCAGAGACGAAGATGTGCACCGAGGCCACGCGTAGTAAGAGGGTATGCCCCCTCAACCTTACTTTACTTGTTTCTGCTGTACAATTTCTTTTGTATCTTTCTCTCCTATATACACATCTGACTCTGCTTTGCCAATGCCTCTTACCCTCCCCCCTCCCTCAACCCGTGCCCTTTTTTCGTTCGTCCCAGCCTGAATAGTGTTTGTGTTTGGGGGAGGGGGGGCAGTATCAGGGTGTCATATTTCACGGAGGCAGAAGAGAAGAGGTGGTGGAGGAATGGGACAGTTTACCGTTTCACCCAACCAACGATTTTTTGACGTGGTTCATGTTTTTCTGGTGATAAATGTAGTGAATTGCACGATTTTGTACCTCATTTCCGTCGCAGATGTCTACTTTTCGAGTTATGCCTCTTTTCAAGTTATGCCTATCCCCTGCCCTATACGATCTTGGGGACCTGTGGGAACACGGGTTTTTTGGGTGGGGGAGCAGGAAATCGACTAATATGCATTTCAAATGAGGTCGACAAATCAACAGAATCACATCAGAACACCAGTGAAAAAGCATAGCCTACACGGGGTTTTTGGGTGGGGGAACAGGAAATCGACTAATATGCATTTCAAATGAGGTCGATAAATCAACAGAATCACATTAGGGTCGCCGCCCTCAGTTAGCTAGGTCGTAAAGTTCGGTTGGAATAATTTAAATATGCTTCCACACCAGAACCCACCGAATTCTCACTGGTCCCCCAAGATCGTTATGTTTGGGGAGGGGGGGTCCAGGGGGCCCGAAGCCCCCCTTGGTTAGGAGGGGGGTCGATGGGGGCGAAGCCCCCATCAGTTAGCTAGGTCGTAAAGTTCGGTTGGAATAATTTAAATATGCTCCCCCACCAGAACCCCCGAATTCTCACGGGTCCCCCAAGAGCCTCCCTT
>NC_066515.1:6205882-6263382 GCF_024679095.1 Eriocheir sinensis
ATAATAATAATAATAATAATAATAATAATAATAATAATAATAATAATAATAATAATAATAATAATAAATGGTAATAACTATAATTGCAACTAACACAGATATTTTTATTTTGTTGTTTTATCTTGAGCGCAAGTAATAACAATAATAAGAAAAATAATAACAGCAGACAACAATAAATAACAGCAACAATTAGATCAAATAATATGGTCAGGGTCAGCGGTGAAATATTGTCTTTTTTCGCAATAGCGTCAAGTTCATGAAATGTACTTTTGTTAAGGCTCTGGGCATGTGACGATAAATGATTCATTTCATATACGCTAGAGGCGCTTGTGTATTTGTATCCTGTTCACAGTTCCCTGAAGAAAAAGCCCGTCTGTTATTATGATCTTTTGGAAATGCTAGTTTTTTTCATATTCAAGATTGAGTGTATACATATTTTAATATTTTTTTTATTACATTTTGAAGCACTGCAGAAACTTGTCATATCATTTACTGTTAATGGAATATTTAAATTTCTTTTTCTCAACAATAAATGATTAGTAAGTGTTAGATGTTCATTCACTTTTATCTCGTGTAGTGTAGGAAATGACATAAATAAACCAAAATTTTCCAAAATTAACCTAACCCAATTTAACGTAACCCAACTCGACCCACCCACCCTATCAATCCAAAGCAAATTCATCCTAACCTAACATAAATACCGATATTTTATCTCCTGGAGCGAAAAAATAGACGAGAGTAATTTGTGTTTGGCCTTTAGGGGAGCATATGGGTGTGATTTCAGACGAATATTTTTTAAATTTTAATTTTTTTCTCTCAGGGCATCGGGAATATTGTAAATTATCACGGAGAGAAGTTTATTTCAGGGAAATATAAATGTCTGCGTGGCTACAGTGTTTTTAAATCACCCCGCAGCGTTACGTTATCCTTGGGCCACGCGGCTTTCCAAGTGGTATCCTGTTGATACTGATATATTCTTGAAATTCGCGTTAGAAACTATTTATCCTTTCAAATTTTGCCACTTAACATATCGTCTAGTGCGAGAAGAGGGAGCTTCTCTTTCGTGCGGTCTTTCCAGCCGTCTGCAGCTGTCTCACCCCAGGATACTCGAGTCACTGTTACAATGTCACAGCTTCAGGCACTGGTTTCGAGCTTCAAGTGCTCAGAACCACGCTACAGAAACGTATTAATAGTGACAGCAACAAACATCAACGTTAGGATGAAATCTGGCGACAGTGAGGAAGGTGGCGCCTTCTGATACCCTCACCTTCGAGTGAATACTATCTTTTCGAAGGGGGGACCAGATGCCTCTTCCATTTCTCTAGTAAGTAAAAGGCACAGGCAATGTCATGTGAAAATTCCGTGCCAATCAAACAAATACAAGTGGCACTACACAGCAGACATGGAATAAAACCCTACTTCATCTACACTTTAAATGCGATTGTCTATTGCTTATTATCATTTGAAAAAGCAATAAAAGGGCTGCTGTTTGGCCAGATAAACCTTAAAAATGTTTGAAAATAATGGAATTACAAAATGCTGAAATACGAAGATCTATTTTTTCTCTCTCAGAAACAAAGCTGGAGACAACAATCTCCTCGGGTTGTTTTTTAGTTATATGTCAGAGATATCTATGGTATTTATTTCAAGGCAATTGATTGAAAATTATAGGCTGCATTAAATTTAAAAAAAAAGTCAATATTTTACAAAAATTCACATATACCAAAGAAAAGTTATGAACCAAATTCCATGATATGCTCATGATATCATGTGAACACATACAAATATCATGGCAAATTTCAAGGGTATAGCTCCTATAAAAAATGCTTATATGCTTCCCTTTAGTAACTTGTATTAGTGTCCTTACACACTCCTCTTACTGCGTCCCCTCCCCCTCCCTTCACGTTGTCCATCATATCCATCACCCATAGTAGTCCATGCCTCCTCATCACCAGCCGAACCCGCCCAGCCATGCCATTTCCCACAGCCCATGTACCCATCAGTGCCGCTACACACACTAGCACCTGGCACGCACCCTTCCCTCCTGCATCGTCACGGCGACGCTTTTACAAAACACTTTACTCACTTACTTACCTACCTGCCTACCTACTTACCCACCCACCCACCCACCTACCCGTCTACCTGCTTACCAACCTACCCACTCACCCGTCTACCTACCTACCTACCTATCTACCTACCTATCTCCCAACTAACTTCCCTATCTAACCTGTACCTGCCTACCTACCCGGCACCTACCTGCCTACCTATCTACCTACCTACCTGGCACCTACATACTTGTCCACCTACCCAAGTATCTACCTACTTAGCTACCCATTAGCCTAGCTACCTACCTATTTACTCCCCTGTAAACTAATCTGCTTATCCTCCTACCTACCTACCTTTCAACTCACCCACCCACCCACCTCTTTCCCACATACCCAACAGCCTATTACTTCGTTCTTACTCCTTCCACCGAATCTCAATTTTCCCATTATTAACAGCCTTCACAGTATCAAGCTGTCCACATAGTGACTATTTAGTTAATCTTTTTTTGTAAAATAAATAAGAAAGATAATTAAGTTATTGATTACCTAATTCCTAAAATGATGACTTTTCTGTGGAGTATGTGAATAATTTTTTTTTTTTTTTTTTTTTACAGCAAAGGAGACAGCTCAAGGGCACAAAAAAGTAAACATTAATAAAAAAAAAAAGCCCGCTACTCGCTGCTCCTAAATTTACGGCTATTATATGAAGATTACGTAGAAATTTAAATATAGTGAAGCAGTTTATGAATCATTATGGCAATTCATGCTCTAATATGCATTGTAGTTCACATGAACTCCCCAATTAAATCATTTAATAGTCCGAGGCATCGTGTTGACCTCTAATGGGATGAATGAGTTTTCTATCAAACAATGCAATCAGTAATGGAGAATTAATTAATTAACAGTTAATTGTCATTCTCGCTCAGAAACCTGCATTAATACACTTTTTTTTACTCGTTTCTGATTCTAGCCACTTTGATCCTCATGAATGAGTCGCGTTCAGCGGTAATTCAGCGGTAATTGTAGTGCCGGCGGGACTGAGCGGCAGCCGGTACGACCCACCTCGCTCTCATAAGTAATATTTGATTACCGGTCGGCAAGGCTGGAGGACCTGTTTATTTGCACACGCACAGAAAACACTGCAGTATGCTGTGTGTATATATATATATATATCTATATATATATATATATATATATATATATATATATATATATATATATATATATATATATATATATATATATATATATATATAGATATATATATATATATATATATATATATATATATATATATATATATATATATATATATGGTAGATGATGCAGTTTAAGGCCAAAACAAAACAATAATGAAAAAAAGCCCGCTACTCACTGCTCCTACAAAGAGTCGGGAGGAGTGGCTGAAAGAGAGATCAATTTCGGGAGGAGGGGTGTCCTGATACCCTCCTCTTGAAAAGAGTTCAAGTCGTAGACATATGATACATATGAAGGAAGATTGTTCCAGAGTTTACCAGCATGAGGCATGACAGAGTGAAAATGTTGTTTAACTCGTGCGTAAGGGATATGGACAGTACAGAGCTGAGCATGAGTAGAAAGTCGTGTGTGGCGAGGCCACGGGAGGGGGGAAAGCATGCAGTTCAGAAGAGCAGTCAGCGTGATAATATCGATAGCAGATTGAAAGAGAGGCAACATGGCGGCGGAATTTAAGAGGTAGAAGACTATCGGTATGAGGAGGAGAGCTGATGAGACGGAGATCCTTAGACTCCACTCTGTCCAGGAGAGCTGTGTGAGTGGAGCCCCCCCCCCCCCCCCACACACACACACACGTGAGATGCATACTCCATACGAGGGCGGATAGGGCCCCTGTATATGGATAGCAACTGTGCGAGGGAGAAGAACTGGCGGAGACGATACAGAACGCCCAACCTTGTGGAAGCTGATTTAGTGAGAGAGGATATGTGAAGTTTCCAGTTAAGATTATGAGGTAAGGACAGACCGAGGATGTTTAGTGTTGAAGAAGGTGACAGTTGAGTGTTGTCGAAGAATAGGGGATAGGTGCTCGGAAGATTGTGTCGAGTTGATAGGTGGATAATTTGTTTTTTTGAGGCATTGAAGGACACGAGGTTTCTTTTACCCAACTGGAAATGATAGCAAGGTCTGAGGTTAAGCGTTCTGCAGCCTCCAGTCTGGAGTCTTGTAATTCCTGTTGAGAAGGTCTTCTGTTGAAAGAAGTTGAATAATGCAGAGAGGAGTGTGTCAGCGTATGAATGGATAGGACAGTTTGTTATGGAAAGAAGATCAAGGATGAATAATAGGAAGAGAAAGGATGATAGGACAGAGCCCTGTGGGACACCACTGTTGATAGGTTTAGGGGAAGAGCAGTGACCGTCTACCACCACAGATATAAAACGGCCGGAAAGGAAACTCGAGATAAAGAAACAGAGAGAAGGATAAAAACCGTAAGAGGGCAGTTTAGAATGCAAAGACTTGTGCCAGACTCTATCGAAAGCTTTCGATATGTCTAGCGCAACTTAGAAAGTTTCATCTAAACGGCTAGGAGAGGGTGACCAAAAATCAGTTAAGAGAGTAAGAAGATCGCCAGTAGAACGTCCCTTGCGGAACTCATACGGGCGATCAGATAGAAGTTCAGAAGTGGAAAGAGGCTTTTGAATCTTCCGGTTAACCCTTTGACTGCGGATTTCGTACAAGAAGACATCAAGGTACAGGAGTGGAAGAAAAAGTGGCTGCTACAATTCAATGAAGAAAAATGTAAAATCCTGCACCTTGGGAGGGGATATCCGCATACCAATACCACATGGGAAACACTCCACTATCCACAACAGAGGCAGATAAAGACCTGGGACTATGTGTTACCAGAGTACCAGTGAAGGCCAAATCCGTACCAATCACAGCGGACGGGTTAAGGATTGATTCAAAAGCTTTAGATAGACATGAATGTAAAGCTATAGGGCGGTAGTTGGAGGGACTGGAACGGTCACCCTTTTTAGGCACAGGCTGTATGAAGGCGTACTTCCAGCACGAAGAAAAGGTAGTTGTTGATAGGCAGAGACGAAAGAGCTTGACCAGGCAGGGTGTCAGCACGGATGCACAGTTTTTAAGAACAATAGGAGGCACTCCATCAGGTCCATAAGCCTTCTGAGAGTTGAGGCCAGAGAGGACATAGAAAAGAGCATTCTTAAGCATCTTAATAACAGGCATAAAGGAATCATGGGGGAATGAGTACGAGGAATATGCCCAGAATCGTCCAGAGTGGAGTTATTTCAGAAAGTTTGAGCGATGAGTTCAGCCTTAGAGATAGATGAGACGGCGGTGCTGCCGTCAGGGTTAAGAAGAGGAAGGAAAGATGAAGAAGTGAAATTGGAGGAGATATTTTTGGCTAGGTGCCAGAAGTCACGGGTAAACTTAGAATACGCAAGGTTTTTATATTTGCTATGGACGAAAGAGGTTTTAGTAAGTCGATGAATAGATTTGGCACGATTTCGGGCGGAAATGTAAAGATCGTGGTTAGAGGGAGTTCGAAAGCTCTGGTACCTTTTGTGAGCTGCCTCTCTATCTTTGACAGCACGATAACAAACGTGATTAAACCAAGGCTTTTTAACATGAGGAGTGGATAAAGTACGTGGAATGTATGCCTCCATCCCAGAGACAATCACCTCTGTGATGCGCTTGGCACACACAGAGGGGTCTCTCTCCTGGAAGCAGTAATCATTCCACGGGAAATCGGAAAAGTACATCCTCAGGTCGTCCCACCGAGTGGAAGCAAAATGCCAGAAGCATCGCCTCTTCGGTGGGTCCAGAGGATGTACAGGAGCGATAGGACAGGATACAGAAATAAGGTTGTGATCGAAGGAGCCCAACGGATAGAACAGTTCGACAGAATAAGCAGAAGGGTTAGAGGTAAGGAAGAGGTCTAGTATGTTGGGCCTGTCTAAAAGACGGTCGGAAATACGTATAGGGTGCTGAACCAACTGCTCTAGATCGTTGAGGAGAGCAAAGTTGTAGGCTTGTTCACCAGGCTGGTCGGTGAAAGAGGATGAAAGGCAAAGCTGGTGGTGAACATTAAAATTTTCTAGAATAGAGATTTCAGAGAAGGGAGAGCGGGTTAAGATGTGCTCCACTTTAGAGTTCAAATAGTTAAATAATTTTACATAGTTAGTAGAGTTTGGTGAGAGATAAACAGCACAGATGTATTTAGTAATAGAATGACAATGAAGTTTTAGCATGAAGGAGGAAAATTCAGAAGAGTCAAGGTCGTGGGCACGAGAGCAAGTGATGTCGTTGCGTACATAGACGCAACATCCAGCTTTGGATTGAAATTTAGGATTGAGATAGTAGGAGGGAACAGAGTAGAAATTGCTGTTAGTTGCCTCAGAAACCTGTTTCGGTGAGGAAGAGAAGGTGAGGTTTACAGGAGGAAAGATGGTGCTCCACAGAATGAAAATTAGAACGAAAACCGCGAATGTTGCATAAATTTATAAGAAAGAGGTTCGAGGAGTTACCAAGACACCTCTCAAGTCGGCAGGCGGAAAGGGAGTTCTCCCTGAGGGAATTTGTAACCCCCCTCCCAGGCGGGGACTCCGCGGCAGTGTTATGGTATGCCATTTTGAATTTCAAATTTTTGGAAAAGGTGTGTATGTTGTGTGAATGAAGTGAGGTGTGGAAAGGGAGAGGATCTGTCTTTAGAGAGCATGCTGAACTGTTCTATGGTGTTGACGAGACAATAGGGAAACGAGAAGAGAGGACCTGGGAGGGTCTTTGGAGGGCTTCAGCACCCTTCTCACTCCCCATATAAACCTCACCGGGAGTGGCTTGCGCCCGTTTCGGAATGTGTCTTCCTACCTACACCTTCTAATATATATATATATATATATATATATATATATATATATATATATATATATATATATATATATATATATATATATATATATATATATATATATATATATATATATATATATAAACACACACACACACACACACACACACACAGCGTTTATAAACCCCGTGCAGGCCATATTCATTCTCACTTTGAAACCGTGTTGTACATATTAAGAATCTAGTGTCAATTAATCTTTTATTTTTTATTTTTTATTTTTTTATTTTTTTTACAGCAGAGGAGTCAGTTCAAGGGCATAAAAAAAGGTAACAAATGTAAAAAAAAAAAAAGCCCGCATGATACTCATTGCTCCTAAAAAGAGTTAGAGGAGTGGCCGAAAGATAGGTCAATTTCGGGAGGAGAGGTGTCCTGATACCCTCCTCTTGAAAGAGTTCAAGTTGTAGGCAGGAGGAAATACAGAAGAAGAAAGATTGTTCCAGAGTTTACCAGCATGAGGGATGAAAGAGTGAAGATGCTGGTTAACTCTTGCGTAAGGGATCTGGACAGTAAAAGGTTGAGCTTGAGTAGAAAGTCGCGTGTGGCGAGGCCGTGGGAGGGGGGGAGGCATGCAGTTAGCATCCATCTTTACGTTCAAAATTACTTTTCAAAACAGACTTTCTATGTCATCTGGCGAACAGGAGCATGTGCATCTCCTTAGCATTCCCACGACGAAACCTTGCGGCAGATCTTGAGTTGAAGTATTAATTTGTTGGGATTAATAATTCACGGGCACGCGGTGAATTTGGGAAATATGGATTTCTACATTTTTTTGTGTATCCTGCTTGCCTTCATTGTTAGGCACTGACACGTGAAATATTAAAAAGAACCTTGTATTTTTATTGTTTTTGCAAATGTCTACCTCAATACTAACCCAACGTTGAGCCCTTCTGTCTGGAGGCTTTATCGGTGTTGTTCCCCGTACTGGAAAATATATTGAGTATTTGTTTTAGTGTTGTTGTTTTTTTGTCATATGTCACGAAGCCAAGTTTTAGGACCGATGCGTTGCGTGTCCATGCTGTAGTGTGCCTTATCTCCCAGCTCTAGTCTCCCTCATCCACCAACTGTAGTCTCCCTCATCCACCAACTGTAGTCTCCCTCATCCCCCAACTGTAGTTTCCCTCATCCACCAACTGTAGTTTCCCTCATCCCCCAACTCTGGTCTCCCTCATCCCCCAACTCTGGTCTCCCTCATCCACCAACTGTAGTTTCCCTCATCCCCCAACTCTAGTCTCCCTAATCGACCATCTATAGTCACCCTCATCCCCCAACTATAGTCTCCCTTATCCACCAACTGTAGTTTCCCTCATCCCCCAACTCTAGTCTCCCTAATCGACCATCTATAGCCTCCCTCATCTCCCAACTGTAGTCTCCCTCATCCCCCAACTGTAGTCTCCTTCATCCCCCAACAAGAGAGAGAGAGAGAGAGAGAGAGAGAGAGAGAGAGAGAGAGAGAGAGAGAGAGAGAGAGAGAGAGAGAGAGAGAGAGAGAGAGAGAGAGAGAGAGAGAGAGGGGGGGCAAACACCTCCGCAACGCTTCACCTCTCTGCCGTTCCTTCCTGCAGTGCTGATTCCGCGCCACTATCTCCTTCATTACCGGCATGATGCACCTTCTATTGGGGGCCTGATAAGGCATGCTCTTGCCAAAGACAGAGAACAGCTAAATAAACGTACTGTACTATGCAAACTCCTACACAAACATGCTTCCGCAGCTACAGTTGCACCTACATGATTGCACGCCGTCACAGTACACACACCTGGTAATGGACCACTCACATCAGAGACAATAGCGAACGAATTCTTGTACGCTTAATTATACTAATACGCTTACAATTAAAGTTTCTATCTACAGTCTAAGAATAAACAGTCATTCCTTTCTGGGTTCCAATATTGAAACATTTCGCGCATGACGTCACACGATTCTGCTGCTAGATTCTTCGTCTCCTCTTCCTTTAACTTGCGTTCTTTTTGTCACAAGTTATTCCTTATTTTTTTGTTTTCTATATGGAAAGCCAGAAGCCTGAAGGTAAATCTCTAGAATCATACATAGGGACCGTGTGATGTCATCTTCCTACGCGTGGGATAACCGTGTATTTTTTTAGACTCTGGGTATAAGTGTGCAGGTAATGCTGGGATCACACATCTGCGATTTCGCTCTGCGACGGTTGGCGATTTTGAAAATGCACGAAATCGTGGGAGCATCGCCATTGTCTCTGCGCGTTTGCCTCTGTTTCAACTCACAGCAACATGGCGAGGGAGGGTCGCTCGCCTATACGCACACGAGAGCGACTGGCGAGGGGACGTCGAGGTGAATCGTGCGTGAATGCGCGCGACTGTACGCAGAGGAGCCCAATTTTGAAAATAAAACCCGTTGCGACGGTTCGCGATGGACACAGGGCCTGGCGACTATGCGCGACCGCCCCTCGTCTAGCCGCTCGACGTCGCACGCATGGTTGAGAAAACGTCCTGGGCGCGTCGCTGTACGACCCATATAGGCGGGCAATACTTCGCGCTCTCTCTTCCATCCATCCCCCACACACCAAATATTATATATATATATATATATATATATATATATATATATATATATATATATATATATATATATATATATATATATATATACACACACACACACACTAACTAACCAGAAATTAATCTTGGTACCCTGCATATCCCGACGCTCTAAAGCTAAGGTTACTATTTCGGCTGATCAACCTTATAGGTTTTCATTTTGGTAAAATAATTCCCATTTGGCAACGCCAGTTACTTGTGTCGACTCAAATTTGATAGTAGGTTAGTAACGACCACCCAGTGCTTCAAGTAAGTAGTAGCCCGTGCTATCCTCCCTTGCTGTCGCTGATATTGCTTTATTGTTTCTTGCTTCTAATTCAGCAGTTCTTAACCTGGGGGTCGTGATCTTCTGGGAACGAAGTAAGTTGTTTTGAGGAGTATTGGATTTTATTCGTATGGTGTAAGGTTTTCTGCATGTTATACCGTATCTACAACTTCTGTAATAAATTGTAAGTGGAAAGAGTTTTACAATCTGTAATAACTTGATAATAAGCTAATGAAGTAGTCAAGAGAAATACATTATAATTTTACTGTGTACTCTAGCTAATAATTTTACTGTGTACTCTAGCTAATAATTTTACTGTGTACACTAGCTTATAATTTTTCATTTTGTTAAACCAGGCTATTATTTTGCATTTAGGAATACTATTTTATTATTTTGAATTCATGAAAACTAGGCTATTATTTAGCAGTTAGGAATACTATTCTATTATTCTTCATTTATGACAACTAGGGTATTATTTTGCATTTAGGAATACTATTCTATTATTTTCCATTCATGAACATTAAGGTATTATTTAACAGTTAGGAATAATATGCTATTATTATAAATTCATGAAGATTAGGTTATTATTTTGCAGGCGGGTAGGGTAGCGGCGTGTGGCAGGACAGTGTTGAGTGCGAGCGAGCGGTCCCTCCGACTCCCTCGCCAAGACCCCAACGGTTTTTCACACCCTCCCGCTCTCTCGCTGCCATCTCGCTTCCCAAAGCAGCGTTGCTGCCATACGCACGATGTACAAAGTCGCTCGCATATACGCTCGCATACACCGCGACCCCTTGCGTTTGACAAGGGTATGCGAGCGCATACTGCGATGGTCTCTCGCTTAACCGTGCGAATAGTAGTGCGATTTAGCCAATATCGCAGACTTTTGCGAACTTTTTGAACATTTCAAAATGTTCGCGCGACGGGCCGGCACCCGCAAGTCGTGCGAACTTTACCGCGCGACTATTGCGACTAATCGCAGGGACGTCGCTACGATGTCGAGCGTATATGCCGATTTCGGAAATTTTCAAAATCGCCAACCGTCGCAGAGAGAAATCGCGGATGTGTGATCCCAGCATAAGTGTAGCACGGCAGCCACAGTCTTTACCCAGTGACTCTGAACACGTACACATGTAATTTTAACAGCCACACCCTTCTTTTTTAATAAGCAATGTTTTCAAATGCTTGTCCGTAGATAAATATTTTTATTTTGTTTGAAGACTCATGTAATTAATTTTCAACTCATGCTGTTTAGCCGATTATTTAATCGCTCCCAGCAGCTAAACTTGCAGTACTTCCCAATGTTCTTGCACTCGCGACCCTTTTCCCAAACTCTTGAAACCCATACGACCGCCTGATATCTGCAGTGCGCTTTACGCAACTTTTTTAATACACTAATTTTCACCCATACCCTTCCCGGCCCTGACGTGCCTTGAAATATACCTAGATCTCAACACTCACCAAATGAAACATACAGCACTAGCAGAAGAAATGCATTAAAAACAATCTCAAGACGATAAGATATTAAGAAAATTTCCCAAGTTCTTTCTAGTTAGCCTTCGCGAGCACCCAGCCAATCATCATCCACCCTCAGGGGGTTATGACCTACAGGTTAGGAGCCCTAAGTTAAAGACATAAGGTGACTGGGATATTTTAGTGTTCTGGTGTATCGCCGCCCTTTTTTAGCAGCCGCTTTCCGGCAAAGATGGTATCTTTTGTTGTTTGATATTTATGTAAGTTGTTTTGTGTAAATACTGTGAATGAATATAAAGTTCATATAACCTTTCCGTGTGGTGTATCTGAAGCTCTCCATTGCAAATCAGGAATAAATAACCTTTCTGCCAATAAACACCGGATTATTTGGTTTTGTATAGGTAATTAGCGGGGATCTAGATGTTATAATCTCTGGTGTCTTTTTTTAAGGGAGGGGCATATCGTTTTTTTTTATTTTTATACTACCGTTCCTCACTATTGGCATCACTCATCACTATAATGGGCGGTAATATCTGACCCAATTGATAAATGATTATAGTGGACCGATTACTATTTAATTGTCGCCGGGTATTTGCCATGACATGTTGGCTCCGTTTGATCATCAGCAACAGAGCCGCAGAAAGGCCAACCACGCCTGCCAACCTCACGGATGCGACAAGTTTTCGGCAGCATGCTTTCTAATAGTCATTATGTGTGTGTGTGTGTGTGTGTGTGTGTGTGTGTGTGAGTGGGGGGGGGGGGGGGCGTGTGTATGTGTGTGTGTGTAAAATATGTAATCGTTACCCAACACCTTATACCATATTTGAAAAAGAGAAAAAGAGAGAGAGAGAGAGAGAGAGAGAGAGAGAGAGAGAGAGAGAGAGAGAGAGAGAGAGAGAGAGAGAGAGAGAGAGAGAGAGAGAGAGAGAGAGAGACTTCTATGACAAGTATCTCACGTAAAAAAAGTAAATGTTTAAGAATGGTTAAGTTTTGAAGATTTCTCACGTGTCTGGTTATCCGGGTATTTTGATTTTTTTCCTGGCGTTTTAGGGTTTGAAAACATTAAGCCAGTCACTATTTTTTTGTTCCTCACGTTTTCATTTATATTTTATTCTCGCTTGATTTGCCGATGTTGTATTTTTTCCTCTTCTTTTTCGCCTTTCTTCCTTGCCTTTTCACCTCCCTTGGAACAATTTCTTACTCCCTCTCCTCCACCTCTTCCTCTCCTCCTCCTCCTCCTCCTCCCCCTCCTCCTCCTCCTCCTCCTCCAAACATCACTATGTGACCTACAAAAATATTCGCTTTCTCAGACTGCCGGAGCCAAATTGAAAACGAGAAATGAGTAGGAAAGAAAACCCAGAATATTACGTCTAGCATTTTTAGGCACCGCGTGTGTAGCGGCAGCCTGAGGTATTATTACCTTGAATTGAATCGTTCTCTTCCTTCTGCTCTTTAATTCATTTTTCTTTATTTCCTCCGTGTACACGAACCAATGCTTACCTACCTCAGGCCTCAGTGGCTCATTCACGGCGGTCATTAATCTAATCACGCAATGTGCAGAGGCATTCATTGGTTCGTGGTGGTGATGGTGGTGGTGGTGATGATAATGGTGGTAATATGTTGGTGATGATGTTAACTTCGTTGACGGTATTGGTAGTGGTGTTGGTAGTGGGGGATTATGTTAGTGTCAGTGACAGTGGTAACATAAGAGCATAAGAACACAAGAACATAGGGAGACTGCAAGAGGCCAAATGGCCTACACAGGGCAGCTCCAGATTCCCTCCCACTACCACCAGTCATCCTCGTCCATGCAGCTATCAAGTCTACTCTTAATACAAGCTATCGTCCCTGCACTCACTAAGTGATTGCTGAGTCTATTCCATTCCCCCACCACCCTATTACTAAACCAATGCGTGCCTATTTCCCTCCTAAATCTATACTTGTCTAATTTAAATCCATTACTGCGTTTTCTATCCTGCTGGCTGATTATCGGAAATTTACTTATATTTTACCCTTGACCCATTTTAATACTTCTATCAGTTCTCTCCACACTCTTAGTCTTTCTAAGGAATGTAAGTTGAGAAGTTTCAGCCTATCTTGATATAGGAGGTTCCTCATCCCCTGAATCATCTTGGTCATCCTCCTCTGAACTGATTCTAGCAAGTTGATGTCCATTCTGTAGTGTGGGCACCAAAACTGGACAGCATAATCTAAGTGTGGTCTAACTAACGCTAAATAGAGTCTGAGGATGACCTCTGCACTTTTGTTGGTTACCGTTCTGTTAATAAAGCCTAAAACCCTGTTAGCCCTATTCCTCGCACTAATACATTGCTTCCTTAGTTTTAAGTCACAGTTCACTAACACTCCCAAATCCCTTTCACACTCAGCTTTACCTATCGCTGTGGAATCTAAACTATACCCGTGTAATGGATTGCGTGTTCCTACACTTAGTACGTTACACTTGGTGATGTTTAAATTCACCTGCCATTTCTCTGACCAAGCTGACCGTTTGTTGAGATCCTACTGCAGTGCTCTAGCATCCTCCCTTGTCCTAATAGTGTGTCATATTTTGGTGTCATCCGCAAATTTACCGATGTCACTAGTCATACCATTGTCTATGTCATTGATGTAGATAATGAATAAAAGCGGGCCTAAAACTGAACCTTGAGGAGCCCCACTGGTAACATTACCCATTCGGATTTTTTTTACCGTTAATGGTAACCCTCTGTTTCCTGTCGCTAATCCACGCCCTAATCCAATCATAAACCTTCCCTCCTATTCCATGTGCCCTTACTTTATTTTACAGTTTCTGGTGTGGTACCTTAAGGAAGGCCTTACTAAAATCAAAATAAACTACATCGTAACTCTCATCATTGTCAGCTGCCACGTATAAAAGATTAGTAAGGCACGACTTTTCTTTAATAAACCCATGCTGTGACTCGTGAATTAAGTTATGTCTGTCAAAATGGTCCCAAATACTAATATATGATATTGACTCAAGCATTTTACCTATAACTGGCGTCAAACTAATCGGCATATAGTTTTGCATAAAATATTTGTCTACCTTCTTAAATATTGGAATAACGTGTGCCTGCCTCCATGAAACAGGCACCACCCGTGTCTAGCGACTTCCTAAAAACTTATGTTAGCTGCCCACTGATTTCAGATTTACATTCCTTTATTACCCTGGGGAAAATTTCATCTGGCACTGGCGCCTTAATAACTTTGAGGCTATCTATCTGTCTAATCACGACCTCCCTACTTACGTTGATGTTGGTTGATCCTTCTCCCTCTTCTCCCCTGTAGATCTGTTCTCCCTGAGGTATATCGTCTAATCTTTCTTTGGAAAATACAGTTAAGAAATATCCGTGGTGGTTTGTATTGGTGGTAGTTGGTGCTGATGGGTGGAGAGGAATGGCAGTGAATGAAGCTGAAACAAAATAATGAAATGGATGGTTTAATGGCGGAGGTGAAGGAAGAGAAGAAAGGGGTGAACGACAACTAAATAGAAAAAAAAAAGAACAAGAACAAGAAGTTAAAGAAAAATATTGATATATAAGAAAGAAACAAAGAAAGAAACAAACTAAGAAAAAGTTGAATTATAAGGAGGCCCAGCAGCAAAGACGATTACGGAAAAAGGGAAAAGAAAGAAAATTAAAAGAAAAGAAAAAGAAGAAGAAACTGAGAGACTCGATGCACACACACACACACACACACACACACACACACACACACACAAACGAACAAATATCACTACAAGTACACGACGGTGGGTGACATTCAGGAATAGGAGGAAGAGGAGCAGGAGGAGGAAAGCAAAAGGAGGAGGAAACATGGAAACATGGACTAGCAGGCAGCAGAAAGCCTGTTGGCTCATTACTAGGCTGCCTGCGTTCAGTGATTTAATCAATCCGTTTGCCATAGGAGTGGCTTGCAGGGAAGGATTAAAGCACTTGTGTACCTACTCTTGGGAACGTTCAGTTCACACCCGTTGCAGCAAAGTGGCGATCAATGCGTTTCTTGAAGGAGTTGATGGTCTCTGCGCTAACCACTTCTGAAGGAAGGCTGTTCCAGTGGCGAACAACTCTATTTGAGAAATAACTCCTGCCGATGTCGGTATTGCATCGCTTTGCTTGAATTGTTTTTCCGTTGTTTCTTGTTCTCAGGTTAGTTTGTAGCGTGAAGAGTTTGGAGTGATCAACGTTGCTGAGCTTGTTCAGGTACTTAAAGACTTGTATCATGTCTCCCCGCAGTCGTCTCTTTTCCAACGTGAAGAGGTTGAGTCGCTCGAGTCGTTCTTCATAGGGTTTCGTCCTCAGTGATGGTATCATCTTCGTGGCGCGGCGCTGTACTCTCTCAAGTAATTAAATGTCTTTCCTGTAATTAGGAGACCAGAATTGCACGGCGTATTCCAGGTGGGGCCTTACCAGCGAATTATACAAGGATAACATAACTCCCGGCGTCTTGTATTCGAAGTTCCTCGATATGAACCCAAGCATTGTATTGGCTTTCTTACAGGCGGACTTGCAGTGTTTTGTTTGTTTCAAGTCATTGCTGATGGTGACCCCGAGGTCTCTTTCCTCTTGCACAACATGTAGTGGTTCGCCACCTATGTGGTATATGTGGTTGCTGTTTCTGGATCCAATATGCATTACTTTACATTTGGTAGTGTTGAAGGACATCTGCCATTTTTCCGACCACCGAGTGATCAGGTCCAGGTCTCTCTGGATAATTTCGCAGTCTGCCGTCGTGAGGGCCTTCCCACCCACCTTTGTGTCGTCGGCAAATTTTGTAAGATTGGATTTTAATCCTAGTTCTAGGTCGTTGATGTATATGATGAAAAGTATGGGTCCCAGCACTGACCCCTGTGGCACTCCACTTGTGACCGGGAGCCACTCGGAGGCCTGTCCGTTGAGTACAACTCGTTGTTTTCTTTCAGTGAGCCAGTCTTTGATCCACGCTGTCAGATCGTCGCCTAATCCCGCCGACTTAAGTTTCTTGAGGAGTCTTTCATGTGGCACTTTGTCAAAGGCTTTCTGAAAGTCTAGATATATAACATCACTGGGGATATGATTATCCCAGTTTTCATAGATACCTTGGAAGAAGTCCAATAAATTGGTTAAGCATGAGCGCTTGTTCCTGAAACCGTGCTGAGCATCGGAAATGATGTTGTCTTCAAGGAACCTAACGAGTTTGTCTCTGATGATCTTCTCGAGGATTTTACCCGCCACTGAGGGGGAGGATCAAGAGATGCATGGACACAAGCTACAAGTCTACAAGTAGCAGGTAATAAAAAGAGTGAGTACTCATAACGAGAGTTTATGCTTTAATATTCTTCACTGTTATTAGGAGAGTAGCGCCGGAACAGGAAGAGAAGGAGAAGAAGAAGAAGAAGAAGAAGAAGAAGAAGAAGAAGAAGAAGAAGAAGATTGATTGATTGATTGATCATTTATTGTTGCAGGTAAACAACAAGGGAGAAGGGAGGATGTGGGGGCACATTGTTCCCCGTGAGGACAGCCGTCTCGGAGGCATCAAGGAAGGCCTTCCAGCGTACACCATTGACATTGCTGGTGCGGTGACTACCAAGATCCCGGTGGCGAGAGTTAGGATCCCCCACAAGAACAGTCGGCTCCTCATGAACATAATCAGGAAAGTTTGCAAGATTTAAAGCCCCCGCATGAACATACGTGTTAACAAAAAATAGGGTTTCATCCGTATGGAGTAAAGAAACAGTGATATATTCAATGCCCTCATTAATACCCATTTCCTCAAAAACTATCGCCGTCCCCTGTCTGACATACGTAGCCATCCCCCGGGTGCTGCCTGCTGCGCCATCTAAGACATATAAATCATAACCCCTCAGGTCCGACACCCGCGGCCCAACCTCCTGAAGAGCAACGATATCTGGCCTATGAGTTATTACATAGGAATGAAGGTCAGTGAAGCGGGCATGCAGCCCGTTGACATTCCAAGTTAAGAGGCGGACACACCCACTGGTCAGGAGGGGGTGGTTGTCGTTCAAGGAGTGGGGTGATCCGGTGATGGAGCTCGGCCACCTGCTGAGTCAGGGAAGCAAACTGCGCCAGCAGCACCTGGAGTGTAGCCTCCCACTGCGGTGGAGGATCAGCAGGTGAAGGCGAAGGACCCGTCTGGCTATGGCGGGGTTCGGCCGTTCCTTTGGCAGGTTCAGTCTTCACAGCCAGTGGGGTTGCAGGGGTGGTCGGCATCTGGCCCGCAAGTGGAACCACACTATCCCCACTATCGACGTCCATGGCCTCACCAGCAGACTGCAGGGCAGGGCACGGGGCCGGGGCTGAAGATGGAGCAGGGGCTGGGATGGAGAGGAGCTCACGCGCAGGCTGGGACGTGGAGACTCGCTGCTCCAAGGCCGCCACCCTGGAGATCGTCGCAGCCAGCGCCTCCTGCAGCTGGGTGACCGCAGCGAGGATCTGATTAAGGACAGGGTTCGACCCAGCAACAGCGGGTGGACTGGCAGCTGGCACAGGGGGGACGGTAGGCTGCGGCTGGGGTGCCGGGGCAGAAGTCTGGCGAGGCACAGGGGTGGCAGCAGATGAGGCTGGGGCAGCAGGTGTGGACTTCCCTGGCAGGGGCGGAAACTCGAACGTCGAGGGAACCCCCGGGCCCAAGCCGAGGACTGAGGGAGAGGAGCAGGGGGGAACACAAGCCTAGGGCGGCCCTGCTGAGGGTGGAGGTCAGGCGCCGCGGCCCTAGATGGTTTAGGCTTCACCGGACAGGAGTGGTAGTGGACATTGTGCTCACCACCACAGTTACAGCACTTTCGGGGAACGGGTGTGCCCGCCTGGATCCTCTGGAGGCAAAGAGCTGATTTGTGCGTGCCTGCACAATACCTGCACCGAGGGGCCGATCTGCAGCGCCACTCCTGATGGCCCCACCGGCAACAGTGGCAGATGATGTCAGGCTCCATGATGTAAATACTCCAACTTACGACCCGAGAGGGAGCACTACGTCGGGACGTGGACGCCACCCAACCACCGTTCAAGCTGCGAGCGGGGGTGGGGCCGTGCCTGCATACCTGCGCACAGGAAGTCTGGGGTCGCAATCAGGTTGGCGTTCATATAGAGAGAGACGGCACATGGATGATGACGGTGTGCGCTGCCGCCCGCTGCATTCCACGAGCTGCTTGTAGCTAGGGGGGCCGTCATCCCCTCACCGTGAGATAAGAGCGGACCTCCTACCTTCCTGGCTCCAACTCACAGCCACTGCTGCAAGAAGAGAAAGCAAACCATTCGCATTGCTGGGCTGGCGTCAGCCCGGCCTCGACGGGGAAGTCAAGGCGGCGGCGGGTGGGGCGGCGCGGGGCAGGCGTGGGGCGGGCTGCAGCAGCAGGATCCGCGGCTGGGTGCGTGTCCTCCAGGGGCAACTCACTGTCGACAAGGACAGTCTCGGAGCAACCAGACTGCACACCCTCCATGGGTGCGGCGGCAGCTTTGACAGGAGAGGCAGGGGGGGGTAGGCGGCCAGGATCATCCGGCTTGAGCCGCTTGCTAGCTCTGGCCACGTGATCATCCGAACAAAAGCGAGGGTCAAGTTCTGTAGAGTCCTCCAAACCTTCAGTCTCTTCAGACCATAGGTGCCGTTCCTCAGGGGCAGTGTCCGGAAGCCGCCGAGTAGGAGTGCTCGTCCGCCATGTCCCCTAGACACCGTTTATTCCGTGGAAGGCAGGGCATCCACGGACGGAGCAGCAGGAGAACGCACGTCTACACAGCGCGGCCGTGTAGACGAGACTTGAAGGAGAAGATGAAGAAGAAGCAGAAGAAGAAGAAGAAGAAAAAGAAAAAGAAAAAGAAAAAGAAGAAGAAGAAGAAAGAACAGGAAGAAGAAAAGGAAAAGAAAAAGAAAAAGAAAAAGAAAAAGAAAAAGGAGGAGGAGGAGGAGGCAGATGATTATGACGCTGAAATGACGCTGAAAAAGAAAGTAAAAGAATAAAGGAAAGGAGAAACTTATAGTAACATAAAAAAAATAAAGAACAGCGAGAATAGAAAAAA
The DNA here is from genome assembly GCF_024679095.1 of Eriocheir sinensis. Taxonomy (NCBI): domain Eukaryota; kingdom Metazoa; phylum Arthropoda; class Malacostraca; order Decapoda; family Varunidae; genus Eriocheir; species Eriocheir sinensis. The sequence goes on from NC_066515.1 coordinate 6,225,164, forward strand.
AAACATTTAATACCAGAACGAAAACGAAAAGGAAAGTGGAAGAAGAGAGGAACAAAGAAGAAAATATTATAAGGAATAGGAAATTAGAGAAAAAAAAATAACGTCGAAAAGAAACAAAAATGAGACAAATGAGAATTGTTGAAGGGAAAAAGAATCAGGCACACTGGAGGAGATTAAAGGCATAAATCAAGGCGTATGAAGAAAGACAAACGTTTTAATTGGAAAGAAACGTTGAGTAATAAGTGAAAAATAGTGAAGTGGCACTCAGGCTCATGTTTTCTTGGAGCTCACTTATTAACTTTGAGCTCCAGTTGTGTGATACTTTACTGTTTTCCTCATTCAAGTCGTCTCTCTGCGCAATGTGTGTGTGTGTGTGTGTGTGTGTGTGTGTGTGGGTGTGTGTGGTATGTACCTTGGTTTCTTTGATCCGTTTCTCTTTTTTTTGTTAAGTTTTTTTTTGCCTCCTGTACTCTCTGCGTCTCATATTTCTCTTTTTTTTCCTCCACTGCTTGTTGTCTCCTACACGTCCTTTGTGTGGTTATGAGTGAGTTTCTTGTGCCAGTGCGTGTATATGCTTTGTTGATCTTGAATTCTCTCTCTCTCTCTCTCTCTCTCTCTCTCTCTCTCTCTCTCTCTCTCTCTCTCTCTCTCTCTCTCTCTCTCTCTCTCTCTCTCTCTCTCTCTCTCTCTCTCTCTCTTTTATACTCACCTTCCCCTCTACTCTCACTCCTTTCCTCCTCTCCCTCTCTCTTTATCCTTCCACGTTTTTGCAGCTTTTACTCACCTTTTAACTTTCCAACTTTTTTATCATGGAAGGGAAATGGTGCAGAGGAAGAGGACTTCCGACTTAATATTAAAAAAATAAACTCATCAAACTGGCGTTCCCTCAGTTTCATTATTTTTACTCAATTGTTATTATTGATATTTTCATTTTCAACTGTATTATTTCTCCTTTTTATTTTTTTTCTCACCCTTCAGTGCAATTAAGGAAAGTCAATGTCATACCTCTCCCTTCGTTTATGCCCCTTGTCCTTTACATTTCTTTGTTATTATCGTTTACGTTTAGTTTTTTTGCATTTATGAATTCAGCCTGCCATGTTGTCTTTTTGATATTGGTCCTAATTTATTGTTATTTCTTCTGGTCTTTAATGTTTTTCAACTATAATTTGTTTTTTTTCTCTATTTGCATTCCTGTCTGTTTGTTTCTGCCTGTCTTTTCGTTTGCCTCTGTCGCTGTCGGTATGTCTATCTGTTTGTCTCTCTGCCTGTATGTGTGTATGCCTGTTGGCATGTATTTTCTCTCTCTCTCTCTCTCTCTCTCTCTCTCTCTCTCTCTCTCTCTCTCTCTCTCTCTCTCTCTCTCTCTCTCTCTCTCTCTCTCTCTCTCTCTCTCTCTCTCTCTCTCTCTCTCTCTCTCCACGCCTTTAGGTGTCCGTTCACCTTTTCTTCCCACTAGCCAAACTGCATTGAGGGACATGTTGAGGGAAGGAGGAGAGGATGCTCGGCAGAATAAAAGTTGTGTACAGATAGAGGGTTGTGTAAGATGGGTGTTAGGGGTGAAAGTGCTGATAGTTGTGAATGAAGGTGGAGTTGGTGGGTGAAGGTTGAAAATGGGCTTTCCAAAACGTTTTTCTACGGTCGTTGTAAGAAAGGAAAGAGTAAAAAGAGAATGGGCTGTGGTGTCTGGTAGTTGCTGCGCTTGAGTAAGACTGATTGAGAGTGATGGCAATGGGACATGGAGGGTGAAAGGTAAATGGAAGGTAGTTAGGAAGGTTGGTGAATGCTATGGGTAGGAAGGAGAGAGAGAGAGGGAGATCAAGATAGTGGTGATAATAGTGGTGGAACGGAGGGAAGAATTGGACCCAGCTGGATATAAAAAAAAAATAATAATTGTATAGCTTTTGAGAGGATCAGGGGAGATGGGGGAGGAGGAAGAGAGAGAAAATGAGGAAGAGGAAAGAATCCGAAGAGCGTGCGAGTTTTAAGAGACAAAAATGAGGTTGATACTTGTGAATAGGGAAGAAAAGGAAGTTAAAGTTAGAAACTCTTTGAATATCAGAGAGAGAGAGAGAGAGAGAGAGAGAGAGAGAGAGAGAGAGAGAGAGAGAGAGAGAGAGAGAGAGAGAGAGAGAGACGAGACGAGAGAGACGAGACGAGACGAGACGAGACGAGACGAGACGAGACGAGACGAGACGAGACGAGACGAGACGAGACGAGACGAGACGAGACGAGACGAGACGAGACGAGACGAGACGAGACGAGACAGATAAATATAACGAATGGGTAATGGGAAGGTACTTAATGGGCTTTCGTGACCATCAGGTGTAATTAGTGGAGGAGGATTTTGGGTAAACGAAGCGGTGGTGGTGGTGATGGAGAATGGTGATCGCTGTTGTCGTGGTGCGGGTGTGGTAATGGTGGCTGCTGGCGTGGTGAAGGAAGAAGAATGGGTAAGGGATATGAGGGAGAAGATCGGTAGTAGATATTGAAAAGCTGGTGGAGGTGGTGGTGGTGGTGGTGGTGCTGCTGCTGCAAAAGTGGTGCTAGTAATGGATTGTTTTGTGTTTTTTTCTCATATTTTAATGTTTTGTTTCTTTTCATTTGACACTTCTCTGTTGGTTCATGCATCCCACACTTGTATTCCATCCGGTCTGTCATTACTCAATCCGTTAGTCACTCTAAGTCACTCCCATCGTCAGTCTTGTATACCGTTAGTCAGTCAGTGTGTCTGCCATTCCAGGTAGTCATTTTGTCATAATTATCAACGCATACTCTAGTTCTTTCATAATGGATTAATGTTTAATCTCCCCCCCCCCCCCTCCATCATCCAGCCGGTGGGTCTGTCTCGTTCTGCAATTAGTTGACGTCACTTAACACTCAAGTATCAATTTACAGGCCGCTTGCTCTCTTTTCCTCGCCTAATAATTGTGTTACGGAGCTTTTAACCCATACTGGCACTGGTTCATTAATTAATTAATGGTCCTGTGTCTGCCGGCTGGCTCTCGCTCTGCATGACTGGATCTTATATCGGTCATTTCATCCTTCTGTGTCTCTGTGTGTGTGTTGTCTGTTTGCCCCGCCGTTTTTCAGGGTGGTTGACTTTAATAGTATTCTCGTGTGTTGGTGTTCATACATAAACACTAAATAATTCACCTTTCCACGCAAACCTAGTGAACACAGTTTTTTTTTTTGTCTTATTTACGCATGTGAGTTCTTAGTATAATGATATATAGGCAAGTGTTTCCAGTCTAGATAGGTAGGAAAACCGGGGCCCTTTTTCCTAGACACACCCTTTTCCCCAGAGATTTGACCTGACGACTTGACCGCGGCTGCGGACTTTGTTATTATCTTGCCGCACCCATATATTTCGTCTTGCCTCACCCACATCTTCACCATCCCGTCTGTCCTCAAGCGTTGTCCCGGATGTGGTCTCCGCATAGCACCACAGTACTTTCTAGGAAAGGACTCTTGTAGGTTCTGCGTTAAGACACGGAATGATGATCAGAGGATCAGAGGGTTAGAGAATAGGGTTACGACTCTCGCCGCCCAGGTAGACGCATTACTTAGTGAAGTAGAAACTGGCTCCGCTTCCTCCTCTTCTCCTCCGTCTTCCTCTTCCTCCTCGTCCTCCTCCCCTCCCTCACCATCTTTGGTATTCTCTTCTCCTCACACACAGCAGCCCATCCCATCCTCCTCCTCCTTTTTCGTCTCCCCTCTCCCCCCTTCCCACCCTTCCTCCTCCTCCTCCTTATCCCCTTCTTCTGCCGTTTCCCCTCTCCCCCCTTCCCACCCCTCCTCCTCCTCCTCTTCCTGCTCCTTAAAGTACCACCAACCAATTCCACCATGACCATATATACGCGTGTTATGTAAACGTCCGCAGCATTCGAAATAAATTCATACACCTGGAAGAACTTGCTGCAACAGAAAACTTCCACATTATCGCCGTCCCGAAGTCATTGTTGAATACGAATAAAAGAGATTTTATTGCGGTTTTATAACTTAGGCGGCTATTCAATTTTTCTTTGCGACAGAGAAAACATAGTTGGTGGTGGCGTCGTCTTATATATTCGAGCTGGTTTGAATCCACGTGTTATGAAAGTAGAAAGAATAAATAATATATACACCGTTTTCGTTGAAATTAAAAACCGTTCAAGTATATTAATTATTAGCATTGTTTAGAGACCTCCAAACCATACAATTGAAATAGACAGAAAACTATTCGAACAAATTTCTAACATATGGAATCAATTTGAAGCGGTAATTATGGGAGACTTTAACTTATCAGTAAAGAGTTGGGGAGACACGTTAAATATACACTCAGGTCACGATCTATACAGTAACTTATTAGAAAGTGTCGCTTTATCAGCATGTACATAAACCAACTCGCGAAAATAACATCCTCGATCTTGTTCTCACAACTAAAGAAAGCCTAGCTAATGATTTCAATGTTGGTACAGAATTTAGCGAAGCGATCATCGAATGATTTCGTTTAAAATAAAAATAAAAGAGGACATGAAAACGAGTGAAAAAAAAAATCTGATAACCGACGTGGTGATTTTGATAATCGAAGATATTTGCTTGCAGATGCAGACTGGAGCGAAATTTCTGCAGCCTCAGATATAAATAAAGCTTGGGAAACGTTCACATAAATTTTAAGTAGAGCCGTGAATTTATGAGTACCATTCCGTAAAAGACGACCAACAGCCAACTGGAAGCCTAAGTGGTGGAACAATCAACTCAAACGCCAAATTGAAAATAAAAATCGAGCGCGTCGCAAATACTAGTTACAAATAATGAAACAGACAAAATTAAATTCCAAAGATTACGTCGAGAAACGAAAAGAATCATTCGTGTCAATAAAAGAAACCTAGAGCTTAATATTGCAAGCGCCTGCAAAACAAATCCGAAATATTTGTTTGCCTACGTAAGAAATAAAAAAATTATCACCCCCAATATTGGCCCAATAGCAACTGTAAATGGCGAATCCACGAATGATGATAAAGAAGTCGCTAATATACTGAATGATTTTTTGCCTCCGTTTTTACAGAAAAAATCTTATCCGATAGGCAACCAGAAGCCCCAACATATTTTGATGACACATCCTTGAGTAGTATTAGCCACATTGTAGAAAGTGATTTAGTACAAATTATCAATAATATTAAAGTAAACCGCCCAAATAAAACATTCCCGCGTATTCTTAAAGAGGCAAAACATAAGATCAGCAAGCCCCTCTTGATCATATTCTCAAAGTAGCTAAACACAGGAAAAGTACCACTAGAATGGAAACTCGCTAACCTAACTCCTATCTTTAAAAAAAAGGCGACAAGTCACAACCAGGTAATTATCGATCGATCAGTCTAACGTCAATCGTGTGCAAAATTTTTGAGACGATCATTTGCGAAAAATGGTAGTTTTTTTTTTTAAGATAAGAGACTAATTAAGAATTCGCAACATGGTTTTCGAAACAAACGTTCCTGTTTGACTAACCTCCTCAATTTCTTCAACTACATCTTTAATGTGTCTTTAATGGTCGGTGTTGGGACCTGTTCTGTTTTTAGTGTACGTAAATGACATTGACGAGGGGCTATCGTGAAAAATATCGAAATTTGTAGACGACACAAAAATAGCCAGCAGAGTCACTACGACAATAGATAAAGAACACATACAAGCTGATAAGAACATAAGAACATAGGGAAACTGCAAGAGGCCGGATGGCCTACACAGGGCAGCTCCAGAATCCCCCCCACTACTCACGATGGGTGCGGTGTAGTTACAGGGGTTACAGGTAGAGGCTTGATCCTCGTTATACCGGCGGTACTAGGCACGCACCAGTACCCTGTCACCTTACTGCACCCACACCTCACTGCCACCTGTCGTCCTCGTCCATGTAGCTATCCAGTCTACTCTTAAAACAAGCTATCGTTCCTGCACTAACTAGGTGATTGCTGAGCCTATTCCATTCCCCCACCACCCTATTACTAAACCAATGCTTGCCTATATCTCTCCTAAATCTATACTTTTCTAATTTAAATCCATTACTGCGAGTTCTATCCTGCTGGCTAATTCTCAGTACTTTACTTATATCGCCTTTGTTGTAACCCTTGACTCATTTGAATACTTCTAGCAGATCTCCCCGCACTCTTCGTCTCTCTAGTGAATGTAAGTTTAGATGTTTCAGCCTATTTTGATATGGGAGGTTCCTCAGCCCCTGAATCATCTTGGTCATCCTCCTCTGAACTGATTCTATCAAGTTGATGTCCATTCTGTAGTGTAGGCACCAAAACTGGACAACATAATCTAAGTGTGGCCTAACTAACGCTAAATAGAGTCTGATGATGACCTCTGCACTCCTGTTGGTTACCGTCCTGTTAATAAAGCCTAATACCCTGTTAGCCCTATTCCTCGCACTAATACATTGCTTCCTTAGTTTTAGGTCAGAGTTCACTAACACTCCCAAATCCCTTTCACACTCAGACCTGCCTATCGCTGTGGAGTCTAAACTATACCCGTGTAATGGGTTGCGTGTTCCTACACTAAGTACGCTACACTTGGTGATGTTAAAATTCATCTGCCATTTCTCTGACCAAGTTGACAATTTGTTGAGATCCTCCTGCAGTGCTCTAGCACCCTCCCCTGTCCTAATAGTGCGTCCTATTTTGGTGTCATCTGCAAATTTACCTATGTCACTAGTTATCCCATTGTCTGTCATTGATGTAAATAATGAATAAAAGCGGGCCTAAAACTGAACCTTGAGGAGCCCCACTGGTAACATTACCCCATTAGGATTTTTTTTACCGTTAATGGTAACCCTCTGTTTCCTGTCGCTAATCCACGCCTTAATCCAATCAAATACCTTCCCTCTTATCCCATGAGCCCTGACTTTATTTAAAAGTCTCTGGTGAGGTACCTTATCGAAGGCCTTAATAAAATCAAGATAAGCCACATCATAGCTCTCATCATTGTCAGCTGCCTCGCATACTCTATTGTAAAAGGATATAAGATTAGTGAGGCACGACTTTCCTTTAGTAAACCCATGCTGTGAGTCGTGAATTAAATTATGTCTGTCTATATGGTCCCTAATACTGTCAGCTATTATTGACTCAATCATTTTACCTATAACTGACGTCAAACTAATCGGCCTATAGTTCTCCATAGAAGATTTGTCTCCCTTCTTAAATATTGGAATAATGTGTGCCTGCCTCCATGAAACAGGCACCACCCCTGTGTCTAGTGACTTCCTAAATACTTATGTTAACTGCCCACTAATATCAGTTTCACATTCCTTTATTACCCTGGGGAAAAGTTCATCTGGCCCTGGCGCCTTGGTGACTTTAAGTCTATCTATCTGTCTAATCACGAGCTCCCTACTCATGTTGATGTCGGTTAATTCTTCTACCTCTTCTCCACTGTAGATCTGTTCTCCCTGAGGTATATCATCTAATCTTTCTTTGGTAAATACAGTTAAGAAATATCTATTTAACGCCTCGCTAATTTCCTCATCACTATCAATCAGTGATTCTCCTGACTTAAGCGGCCCTATCTTATCCCTAACCTTGGTCTTATAAAGCTGAAAGAAGCCCTTTGGACTGGTCTTTGCTTCCCTGGCAATTCTAATCTCATAATTACGTTTTGCCATACGTGTGTTTTTCTTTACTGCTCTTGCTAAATCGGTGTAACTATCCCTTAGGTGAGTTTCCCCCCTTTTAATTCTAACATATAGTCCTCTTTTCCTTCCTATTTCAGTTTTTATCCTGTCTGTCATCCATCGCGGGTAATTACCTGTTGACCTGACTTCCCTGTGAGGTATAAACTGTGTCTGTCCTAATTTAATCTCCCTGACCAAACTATTGTACTCACCCTCCAAGCTACTGATCTGACTAGTGACCTCACCAGGTATTAACGCCCCTCCCTGCAGCTCTGCAGCCTCTGCAGCTGCTTTCTTAACCCCTCGTAGTCTGCCATCCTGAAGTCAGGTATTAATGTGTTGTTACTGCTTACTCTATCCTCCCATTTAATATTAAATCTAATGTCCTTATGATCACTGTTACCTAATGATTCCCCAACCTCAATGTTGCTTATTATGTCCTCTCTATTATTTAACAACAAATCCAAAATATTTTCTTCCCTCGTTGGTGTTCTAATTAACTGCTTAAGGAAACTATCCTGTATCACATCTAACAAATCCTGTGCCTCTTGATCTCCGGATAAAGTATCCCACTCCTTGTTCCTATAATTGAAATCCCCAATTACACACACATTCCTATATGTCGAACGTTTAATTAAGTAGTTGGGCACGAACATGACAAATGGATTTCAATATTGAAAAGTGCAAGGTTATGCATATCGGAATCAACAACGATCGTATTCATTATAAAATTAACGGAGTGCGACTTTCTGAAGCTAGCAAAGAAAAGATCTTGGAGTAATAATTTCGAACGATCTTAAACCGAGTAAACATTGCACAGAAGTAGTAAAAACTCCCAACAAACTGATCGGATTTATTGGTAGTACATTCGAACATAAATAAAAAATAATAATATTGACACTGTACAATTCGTTAGTTCGCCCACATCTTGAGTATTGCGTTCAATTTTGGTCTCCCTATTACAGAAAATATAATTACAGATAAACTCGTGTCATCAATGTATGGAATGGTCTGCCTCAAAACGTCGTCGAAAACGAAACTATTTTCACGTTCAAAAACCGACTAGACAAATATTTAGAAGCTAACCCGAGCATCCGTTGTTTTTTTCTGGTCTAACAGAAAGTAGTGTTAGCTTAGTCGTCGTGTATGATCTTCCTTCTATCCATATAACATTCCATTGTAGTGTTTCTATACTACATTTTATTCTTCCGTTTCTTACCAGCTTCGGTTGGAGGGACTGGTGGGAGTTGAGGAGCCTTCATCTTTGCTGTTCTGTGTCTCTGACTCGTAGATTAAAGTAAATGGTAGCAAGAACAAACAGCCTAGTTATGACGAAGAGGTATGTTGCTGTTTAATTTTCCTTTGTACTCCTCCCCTTCTTCCTCCTCCTCCTCGTTCGTCCCTCCTTCCCGCACCTCAGCCTCCTCCCTCTCACCCTCCCCTTCCCCTATCCCCCCTTCTTAGCCCTCAGCCACCCATCACTCACCTTTCCTCTCTCTCTTCCTTCTCCTGCTCTTCCTCCTCCTCTCCACCCACCACAGCTTCCACAATTTCTTCTCGTTCTTCACAGCAGGTCCCTCCCCACCTTTCCCACTCTCCCCTCCCCCCTCCACCCACCCCTCCTTCCGGTCCCTCTCCTGGCCGTCGGGTGCTTGTTGTTGGGGATAGCCAGGTGCGTTATGTTGACAGGTATTTTTGCTCCAAGGATAATAACAGGACGAGGGTGTGTTTCGCAGGGCCAGGGGTGGGGTATATATCAGACAGGATTGAGGCGTGTATGGCAAGCGAGGGATCGAACCCTATTGTCTTCCTCAGCTGTGGAAGGAACGACGTTTCCCGTGTGACAAGCGAGGACCTTCTCCTGCGTTTTAGGGAATTGTTAGGTAGGATACGAGACGCTGGTGGGTCGCCGAGGAAGGGCGTTGGCGATAGATGGCTGTCCAGGGCGATAGCAGTGAACAGCAGATTATCAGCTCACTGCGAGCGCAATGGATGGGTGTTCGTGGACAATTGGGACCTCTTCTTTGGCAACGACGCCCTTTACGCCCGTGACGGGATACACTTGACATTCAAGGGTGTTAAGGCTCTCTCAGACTCCAATGAGCGAGCACTAAGTACCCTGAGGGATTTTTTTAGTATAGACAAGGGAGGGAGGAGTAATGGGAGAGGGCATCTAATTTATAATACAACCAGGCAGCTCAATAGTAATTATAGGGGAGTAACAGAGGGCGGGCTAGGAATCTGCTATGCTAACAGCAGGAGCCTCAGAAACAAGATAGGCATACTAAGGGGTTAAGCTTGTGTAGAAAAGTTTGACATAATAGCGATCACTGAGACATGGATAGACACTGCCAATATAATTTTTTTAGTTAGGAATTTGAAATAACGGGTTATCTATCACATGTTTCACAAAGACAAAAAGGGAACAAGGGAAGGTAGAGTGGAGCTATATGTTAAAGACTCACTTAAATGTTCCGTTAACAATTCAGTCAAAACTAACATCAAATCAAAATCAGTTTGGGTGGAAGTTTAGAAGGGGAAAGAAAAACTAACTCTAGGGGTTCTGTACAGGCCACCCAACCTTAACAGGCAGGACACGAGTATATTACTACAAAAGATTGACAGGGCAAGCAGGAGTGAAAATATCTGCGTAATGGGGGACTTTAATTATAGGAATATAAACTGGGAAGACCTAGTGGATGACCTGGAAACCGAGGATTGTCTTAAAGTTATGCAAGATAATCTCCTTAAGCAGGTAGTTACTGAGCCTACCAGAGAAGATAATATAATAGACTTAGTCCTAATTAATAATGGGAACTTCATACGTGAGTTGGAGGTGGGCGGAGAGTTAGGAAATAATGACCACAAAACGGTTCGTTTTAGCTTAGACTGGGCGGAAACCCGCGAACCAAACCCAGTATTGGTGCCAGATTTTAGAAGAGTATATTACAATGGGCTTCGAAGACATCTTGAAGAGGTAAACTGGGAAAATTTAGGGATTCATGAAGTCCAGAACTGTGGGTTGGAGAGACAGGAGAACCAGGTAGAAATAACTTTCAATAATTTAGTTAGAGTAATAGTAGATGGGCAGGGACAGCATATACCCCAGCGAACACTTAGAAAAGAAAACAATGACCCTAAGTGGATGACTCGTGGGCTAAAATACGGGATAGGTTTAAAGAAGGGAATTGATAAGAAAATAAGGAATGGTGAAAAACATCTCAGGGGCCGGTATGTCGAACTATCTAGATTAGTGGAGAAAAAAACACCAGAGTTGCAAAAAGGAACTATGAGATTAAAATAGCAAAAGAGGCGAAAAGTAATCCTAAGGGCTTATTTCAGATGTATAGAACAAAACAAGGGAGAAAATTGGACCGCTGAAAGCAAACACAGGTGAGCTAGTAGAAAATTACGAAAATATGAGTACATTGTTGGACGACTACTTCCTTTCAGTATTAACACAAGAGAATCGAACGACTATTCCGGAAAGGGTTCAGGTGTACGAGGGCGGGGATAGCGACAAATTGAGGGATATAATCATCACCAGGCCAGGATGAGATAGATAAACTAAAGAAGAATCAGCCACCAGGATCTGACGAGATATTTCCGCGAGTATTAAAATAATGCAGAGGTACTCAGTGACCCACTAACCGTCATCTTTAAGATGTCGGTAAATACTGGTTAAGTGCCCAGCCTATAGAAAGTAGCTAATGTGAGGCCGATTTTCAAAAAGGGGGACAGGTCAGCTGCTTCCAACTATCGCCCAATTAGCCTAACATCGGCTATAGGCAAGATGCTGGAGTCCATAATAACCAGGAACATTCGGGAGCATCTAGAAAAACATAACTTAATTCACGACTCACAGCATGGGTTTATTAAAGATAGGGCATGCCTCACCAATCTCTTGTCCTTCTACAATAAAGTATTTGAAGCGGTAGACAGAGATGAAAATTATGATGTAATATATCTTGATTTTAGTAAAGCATTTGACATAGTTCCTCACCACCGACTGTTGCTTAAATTACAGGCTTAGGGAGTAGAGGGTAATTTTTTTAACTGGGTCAAGGCGTGGCTTAGGAATAGGCGAGAGACCTCTCTGTGTGTGCCCAGCGCATTATGGATGTGACTGTCTTTGGAATGGAGCCATGTACTTTCTCTACTCTTCATGCTAAAAAGCCTTGGTTTAATCACTTATCTGCTATCAAAGATATCGAGGCGGTTCACAAAAAAGTACCAAAGCCTTTGCACTCCAACTAATCATGATCTTTACATTTCCGCCCGGAATCGTGCCATAGCTATTCTTCGAATTACTAATAATTATTTCATTAATTGAAAATGCCACAACCTTGCTTTCTATAATTCCTTCGGGGACTTCTGGTACTTAGCAATATATATCTCACACAGTTTTACTCTTTCATCTTTCCCTCCTATCTTTAATCCTGATGGCAGCACCGCCGTCACATCTGTCTCTAGGGCTGAACTTTTTGCTCTAACTTTTCTAAATACTCCACTCTGGACGATTAAGGGTGTATTATTTATCCTACTCATCCCCCCTGTGACTACATTATGCCTGTTATTAAGATTTTTAGGTGATGTTTTCTATGCCTCCTCCGGGCTCAGTCCTCAAATGGAGTTGTTCTTATTGTCCAAAACTAGTATTGTCTAGGTGTTTGATCCTCTTTTCTCTTCCTCTCTCACTCCTTTCCTTGGTCTCCTGTTCCCTCCATTTTTATTTTTATTCATTTTTCTTTACTGTTCTTCATTTTTATTTTCCCTTTCTCCCTTCTTTTCCTCTCACTCTTCCTCTTCCACCTCACCCACGAGTTATTGGTCGACTCTTAAGAAAAGAGGAAACAATGTCTGGTTTCCGCCTCTCCATTCTGCTCTCATCTCGTCATTCTCCTCCTCCATCATCTTCTTGTCGGTTCTCCTTCACTCTCAATCTTCAAACTCTATTTTCTTCCTTACTTTTTTGTTGTTCTGTTCCTTTCTCGCCCCTGTCCACTTTCTCGTCTTCGTCCTCCTCCTACTACTCCTATTATTTTTTCGTTCTTTCTTTCTTTCTTCTTCCTCTTCTTTTTTTTCTTCTTTTTCTTTTTCATCTTCTTCTTCTTCTTCTTCTTTTTTTTTTCTTCTTCTTCTTTTTCTTCTTAATTTTTCTGTCTTTCCCCAAGGTCTCGTTTACAATGGCCAGGTTCTCCATCATACCAGGCGGACATTGATATGCTCCTCCTCCTCCTCCTCCTTTGGCTGGGTGAGGCTGAGATAAAACGGTGCTCAGGCGAGATTAGGTGTTGGCCGGGAGATGAGTCTGAGGGAGGCTGTGGCGTGTGACCCTCGAAAATGACGAACACGTGGCCAAGGGTCAGAGAGAGAGAGAGGATATTTCTCTCCGACGATATTGTTATGATGTCACAGGGAACGATGACGTCACGCCCGCATCTCGTGCGCACTGGTGCCCAAAGCCATGGCGAGAGCATGGGAAAGCCCCTTCTATTACGTTATTTCAATGCAGCAGAATATGAAACTAGTACAGAATGAAAGTTTTGTAATAGGTTGGAACATTTATGCACCTAATCGAGAAAATTAACCAAGAGAACAGCAAAAAATGCTGAAGTCGAGCTGTCACAGATGCTGTATTTCGTCCATACTATACTATATGTGTGTTTTATATTTCCTTTTTGTATCCCTACCAAAATATCGGTGACTAAAGCAGTAAGGAATGTCGTACCATTCTATTATAGTGATGCAAAAACTGGCCTAGTCTACTAATACATATTGTGACATATGCCTCACTAAATTTCCAGGAATTTTAATGTTTTCAGCAGAACTCAACAGTAGTACGTATAGATTTATAAAACAGTTACCACTTTTTCTAGATACACCCCCACAACATCAGAGAAAAAAAAATTATAATAAAAGTAACCCTGCACATTATTCTTCTAAGGCAGCTGATTTATAATGATACCAATTTGAGAACCCAGCCCCTAGTTGGTGTGACAAATTTGGGTGTATAATTATAAAGATGGTGCAACGTACGTACAGAGAATGTTAACTTTTAAACAGTTCATGTGACTATGAAAGTCTCTTGGCACATTTCCTGTCCTTAGTGACTCCCTGTAAATGAATGTGAGAGGCTTGCCCAAAGCAGATGCACAGTCAATCAAGCAGGAGGCGGTGGCTGAGTGGATAGCGTGACGCCGCGTTCAACGAGTTCAATCCTCGACCGGTGCCACCAAGCTGGGATTTTTCAGCCGCCGCCGAGTGGCTTAAAACTACCCACATGCTACCCAGAAAACCACCTATCAACCCGGACTCTAGATTCTAGGTTTAAAGAAGAGCTCCGGGAGGGCAGCATGAACCAATGCAAGATGGCGCCACTATAAACACTCGCCTGCGCCAGAACGGGTTGGACCGACCATCAGTCCCCACAGGGAAGAAGCCTTGGGCCGACCATCAGGATCCACCGGGAAGAAGCCTACCGGCGCAATAGGCCAAGACGTAAAAATAAATAAATAAATAAATAAATAAATAAACATCAATCAATCGCTCTGAAGCCACTGGCACCTGTAAATGGCACTGGGGGAGGGCCTGAATCAGTATCTGGGACGTGCAGCCACTCACCTGTCCCCGCACTTGACACAACACTCACCCTACCACCACCAGTCACCTTCATCTTCACTGCTTTCACTATACACATCTGCATGTGGTTTTGATGGAATATGTGCAGATGGTACACCCCCTGGCTTCAGTGCCCTTGTAGCCTTTAGTCCCCAAGTGGCACCATCACTCCTTGGAGAATAATCACTTTTTAAGAAGTGACGAGAGCACACGCGGGCATTTCTGGCGTCATATTTATCTTCCCGTCAACACGCTGTTTTCCACTTTCGACAGGTTTTCTTGTCTCTGGGGAACCTGTAAAACCTTAGGCCACTCCTTTCTAAGTTTCTTGTGTTGCTAGAACACCCAAACACAGCACAAACACCCATTTTAGCTTCTTAAGTAAGGGGTTTGGGCTCCAGTGGGCACCAGTTAAACAGCTGGCGGGCGTGACGTCACAGACGCAGTGCATGATGGGAAAACAAATGCTCAGTGAAATATCCTCTCTCTCTCTCTGATCCTTGCTCGTGGGTACTATGAGAGAGAGAGAGAGAGAGAGAGAGAGAGAGAGAGAGAGAGAGAGAGAGAGAGAGAGAGAGAGAGAGAGAGAGAGAGAGAGAGAGAGAGAGAGAGAGAGAGAGAGCTTTCAGCTCTTAATTATCCTTGCGAGTCGTGGCTGATGTGTTTTATTTGTCCTTCCTGGAAACTGCGAATTCTAGACAAAGTAAAGACGAAGAGGATCAATTTAATCGGAAAAGAATAGGGAAAGAGAAGACAAAGGAGATAATGAAATTAATATGAACGGCGAAGACAAAAAAAATCGAAAGAAGGACGAAAAGGAAGGACTAGACAGAAACGGAAAGATGAAAATAAGAATGAGAAAGGGGACGGAAGGAAGACTGGAAGGATCTCGATATAAAAGAAAGAAGAAAAGTATCGGAAAGATATTTGCAACAAAGGACAAGAACATGCGCAGGATGTGAAAGGATACAAAGACGAGGAGGATACGAGAAGAAGGATAAAGAGGGAAAGGACGACTGATATAAAACATGAAATAAAGTAGAAAAAATGAAAAGATGATAATTAAAGATGTAAGAAGAAGAGAATGGGTGTAAGTAGAAGACTGAAGAAGAGAACGAGATATAAAAGGATAAGGAGAAAAAGAAGGAAAGATGGAAGTAGAGAAAAAATCATTAAAGACAGGAAACGTTGAAAGGAGGGAATAAAAAAAAAAGAAGGAAAGATTGATTGAGAATATGGAAGATAGAATGAAAATATGGAAAAGGAAAATAAAAAGTAGTAAAAGTTATGTGTGTGTGTGTGTGTGTGTGTGTGTGTGTGTGTATGTGTGTGTGTGTGTGTGTGTGTGTGTTTCGTAAGAATGCCGGCTATGCGTGATATCTTATGCTGACGTGGTATACGACTCTCTCTCTCTCTCTCTCTCTCTCTCTCTCTCTCTCTCTCTCTCTCTCTCCTTGTATTTCATGTTTCACTTCATTTTCATTCGTATCTTACCTTTCGTCTAAATCTTTGCTTCCTTTCCTTTCTATTCTCTTATTTTTTTTTCCTTACCTCCCAGTGTATTTTTTTTCCTTTATTGTCTTATTCCCTTCCTTTCTTCCTCCCTCTTCCCTTGATAAACTAATTCCTTTTCTTTTGCTTCCATTCCTCCCTATTTCTTTTCTCCATTCCTCTTCGCTCTTATTGTCTATCACTTTCCGATTCCCTTATATCCTTTCAGTGTTATTTTTCTTCCTTCCCTTCGATGTTTCCCCATTTACACAACTCCCTTTGCTGTCCTTTCCTTCTATAAACTCGCCTCTTTTGCCTTCGCCACCATTTTTTATGTCTTATTTGTATTTTCTCTTTACTCCTTCCACTCCTTTTGTCTTCTCTCCCCTCACCTCCCTTTTCTTACTCTTTCTTTTCCTTTGTCGTATCTTATTCTTCACTCAACCACCGATCGGTCTTTCCCTCTTTTACCACTCTCTGTTCCTCCCCTTTTTCTTTGCCCCTTCCAATCCTATTTCAACGCTTCCTTCTCATTTCCTCGCTGCATTTCCTCTTCTTTCAAGCGTTCACTGTACCGCGTCTCTCTATTTCTTTCTCTCTCTTTCCTCACTTACTCATTCCGTTTCAGTCTTTTCTTTTATTTCTTTCACTTTGTAGCTTCCTGTTTATTCTCACGTTTCCTTCATTTCTTCATTTCATGCTTCCTCTGTTCGCTCCTCACACACTCCTTCCTCTCTCGCTACTTTTATTTCGACTATTTACTCATTATTCTAAGTTTCTGTTTTGCACTGTGTGATTCCTTTTCTCATTTTATGTCTTTCTAGTGCCTCGTTTTCCATTATTCCACTATATCAACCCTTTATCCACTATTCTCTCTTTATATCTTTTATTTATTTTCGCCTTTCTTTCCCTTTTTTCTCCCTCACTGCAGGCCGTCCCCTTCATCTGTGCTGCTTCCCTCCTCTCCCCTTACCTTTTTCTTTTAATTTCACCGTCCCTGCCATTCTGTCTCCATTACTCCCTTTATTTCTTATTCCTTCATTTGATATTCCTCGTCCCTTCGCTCTCTTTAATTTTCCTCTTCATTTTTTTGGCCTTGCCTTATGCTCCACTCTTCCACATTTAATTCCTTTGTCTCCCCCTTTCCTCCCTCTGTACCTCTGTCCTTCCTTACTCCTACCCACCATTCATCCATTTCTTCTCTCGTACCCTCTCTCACAACAACGCCTCTCTGCCTACCTCACCCCGTCTGTCTGTCTGTCCCTTCACCCTTTCCTCCGCGCCTTCATCCCTCCCTATTTTCCTCCCTATCCCCCCCGTCACTCCCTCTGTCACTTTTACTGTGGCTTCGTCCCTGCAGAAGGATAAGCTGCCCCATAAACGATCCCGTCACCTGCCCGTCATCACCTGAGAGAGAGAGAGAGAGAGAGAGAGAGAGAGAGAGAGAGAGAGAGAGAGAGAGAGAGAGAGAGAGTGAGAGAGAGAGAGAGAGTTTACCTTTCTCCATGACTTGATATTTGTTTAAAAAGTTATGAAACATTTTGTCTTCTCAGGAAGTAAAGATTGTTATTTCTATTTTTGTTTTACTTTCTTGTTTGTAAAGTTGGACGATGAAGAAAATATGAGCGTGAGGAGACATTTTCTTTCTGTGTTTATCTCTGACCTTGTTCTGTCTCTCGTTGTATAAATTATGAATAAGAGAGAGAGAGAGAGAGAGAGAGAGAGAGAGAGAGAGAGAGAGAGAGAGAGAGAGAGAGAGAGAGAGAGAGAGAGAGAGAGAGAGAGAGATTTTTTCCCCTCCTCCCAATTTACATTCCCACGACCCGGACAGACACACAAACAGATAGGTACAGTCTGCGTCGCAATCATTTCCCCACCGTTATCACACGTACACAAAGCTCCCTTCCTCCTCCCCCTTTGTATTCCTCCTCCTCCTCCTCCTCCTCTTATCTTATGTATCCACAACTCTCTCCATCCAGTATCCGTGAAAACATATATTGTAACCAATGTGGACACGGTCTTCATTGAAATAAAAAAAAATAAGTCCCGTAAAATAGTAGTTGGGGTAATCTATAGACCGCCGGAACAGACTCTTGATATCGACCACGCATTAAGTGAATTAATATTAGAAACAAGTAGCAGTAGCGAGGCGGTAATTGTGGGGGACTTTAACTTGCCAGTGAAAAGATGGGGCGAACCGTTGAACTCTCATACAGGACCCGTACATAAATTTATGAAAAAGTGATTTACATCAAACCGACTCGGGAAAATAATATACCTGACCTTATCTTTTCAACGACAGCTGATCTAGTTAACGAAGTAAATGTTGGTCAAGTTTTTAGTTCTAGCGATCACCAAATAATCACATTCGGCATCAAGATGAAAGAAAGTAAAGTAACTCCTAGTAAAGAGAAGGTACCAGATTATCAGAGAGCGAATTGCAATTTCTATGGAAACAGATACTGATAAATCGTGGGAGGGCCTCACCACAATATTGACCAATTACATAAACATATGCGTACCCTATCGTAACAGACGTTCAACTTTTAAGAAGAAACTCAAATGGTGGAATAACTAAATAAAAAATAGCCTCTCTCTTAAAAAAACGCGTATACAGTAGATACATATCAACCCAGAGTGAGGTTGACAAACTAGAGTTGGACAGAATTCGCCGCGAAACCAATAAATTAATAAAACGAAGCAAGAAAAATAAGTAAATCTACTCCTAAAGATTTTTTTAGCTATGTAAATAATAAAAAGTCACTCACGTGTAGTATCGCACCAATTGCTAATGATAATGGTAACCACACGAACGATGAAAATGAAATGGTCACAATCCTCAATAACTTTTTCGCATCTGTATTTACCGACGAAGATTGTTTATCATAAGAACATAAGAACATAAGAACGTAAGGAGTCTGCAAGAGGCCGGTTGACCTATACAAGGCAGCTCCTGTATACTCAGCCCCATCTTACCTCACCATCCATGGCTTTATCTAACCTCTTCTTGAATGTATCTATGGGATTGACACCCACAACATGGCTCCCAAGCCTGTTCCATTCATATACCACTCTATTGCTGAACCAATTCTTGCCTATGTCTTTGTTGAATCTGAATTTGTCTAACTTAAAACCATTGCTACGCGTCCTACCTGGCTTTTTTACTATCAAAATCTTATTCACATCCCCTTTATTAAAGCCCTTCATCCATTTATAGACTTCGATCAAGTCTCCTCGCAACCTTCGCCTTTCTAGAGAGTGTAGATTTAAATGCTTCAGCCTGTCTTCATAAGGCAAGTTTCTCACCCCCTGAATCATCTTCGTCATACTCCTCTGTACATATTCTAACATCTTGATATCTATTCTATAGTAGGGGGACCAGAACTGAACTGCATAATCAAGATGAGGTCTAGCTAGTGCTAAGTAAAGTTTGAGGATGATTTCAGCGCTCCTATTGCTTACGCTCCTACAGATGAAACCAAGTACTCTGTTTGCCCGATTTTTAGCCTGTATGCATTGAGCCCTAGGACGGAGGTCAGCGCTCACTAGCACTCCTAAGTCTCTCTCACGCCCAGACCTGCTTAGAAGAGTGTCACTTAAGGAGTAATTGTGTGAGGGATTATTCCTACCTACACTCAGAATATTTTTTTTTTTTTTTTTTTACGTTGTTGCCTATTGCGCCGGTAGGCATCTTCCCGGTGGGGCCTGATGGTCGGCCCAAGGCTTCTTCCAGGTGGGGCCTGATGGTCGGCCCAGCCCGTTCTGGCGCAGGCGAGTGTTTATAGTGGCGCCATCTTGCTACACTTCCCGACATTGAATTCCATCTGCCACTTCCCCGCCCAATCATATAGTCTGTCAAGCTCATCCTGGAGAACGCTAGCGTCCCTGTCTGATTGGATTACTCTACCGATCTTGGTATCATCTGCGAACTTGCTGACATCACTACTAATTCCTGTGTTCAAGTCATTGATGTAAATAATAAAGAGCAGAGGACCCAGCACCGACCCTTGTAGGACTCCACTCGTAACACTGCTCCATTTAGATTTTCTACCATTGATTTGCACTCTCTGCTTCCTACCACTAAGCCACGCCCTGATCCAGTTCAAAACTTTCCCATCTACACCATGAGCCTGTAATTTTAGTAATAGCCGGTGATGGGGAACTTTGTCGAACGCTTTACTGAAATCTAAATATAATATGTCATAGTTTTCATCTCTGTCAACCGCCTCGATCACTTTAGTGTAGAAGGCCAACAGATTAGTAAGGCAAGACCTGCCCTTTGTGAACTCATGCTGTGAATCATGAATTAAACTGTTTCTCTAGATGGTCCCTAATGCTCCCGGCTATAATTGACTCCAACATCTTTCCTACAACTGATGTTAAGCTAATTGGGCGATAATTTGAGGTGGCTGACTTGTCTCCCTTTTTGAAAATCGGCGTCACATTAGCTACTTTCCATTGATTGGGCACATACCCAAAATTTACCGACATCTTAAAAATATCGGTAATTGGGCCACTGAGAACCTCCTTGCACTCTTTCAGAATCCGTGGGAATACTTCGTCCGGACCCGGCGATTTGTTTTTCTTCAACCTACCAATCTCATCCTTGACTACTTGCCTAGTGATGATTACATCCCTCAACTTGTCGTTCTCTTCGCCCTCATATACCTCTACTCTCTCCGGAATGGTTGTTAGATTTTCCTGCGTGAAAACTGAGAGGAAATAGTCATTGATCATTTGACTCATATCTTTTCCATTCTTAACGAGCTCACCTGTGTTTGTTTTCAACGGTCCAATTCTGTCCCTTGTTTTCGTTCTGTACAATTTGAAGAAGCCCTTGGGATCGCTCTTGGCCTCGTTGGCTACCCTAATCTCATAATTTGTTTTTGTTAGGCGGGTGTTCCTCTTCACCAACCTGGCTAGCTCAACATGGTTGAGCTAGCCTGAGGTGGAATTCTCCGTTCTTTATTTTCCTATAAATTCCTCTCTTCAAGCCAATCTCATGCTTGAGTCTGCGGGTCATCCATTTGAGGTCGTTATTTTCCTTCCTACGTGCTTGGTAAGGGATATACTGTCTCTGACCCTCTGTTATTACTCTCACTAAATTATTGTAGGTCATTTCTACATGATTCCACTGTCTTTCCGGTTCCAGCCCTGAGATCAGGCCCTCATCTAGCCCTAAGGTTCCCCAATTTACCTCCTCAAGGTGTCTTCTGAGCCCCTCATAATCAGCTCTTCTAAAGTCAGGCACCAACACAGAGTTGAGTTCATGGGTCACCGCCCAGTCTAATTTAAACCTAATTTTCCTGTGATCACTGCCACCTAATTCTCCCCCAACATCTAGCTCGCTGATCATATTCTCGTTGTTAGTTAGGACAAAGTCTAAAATGTTATTTCCTCTGGTGGGCTCCGTCACTGTCTGCTTGAGAAAATTATCTTGTATTACTTTCAGAAAATCCTCAGATTCTAGATCACCTACCACGCCTTCCCAGTCTATATTTCTATAGTTAAAATTCCCCATTGTGCAGACATTTTTGCTCCTGCTCGCCCTGCCTACCTCTTGTAGTAATATATCAGTGTCCTGCCTGCTAAGGTTGGGAGGCCTGTAAAGAACCCCTAGAATTAGTTTGTCTTTCCCTTTGTGGACGTCCACCCAAATTGATTCTGAGTTGCCATTTGTTTGAACATAATTGTTAGCGGAACATTTAAGTGTGTCTTTAAACATAAAGTGCAACCCCCCCTCCCCATCTTCTCTTTCTATCTTTGTGAAACATCTGATAACCATCTATTTCATACTCAGACATGAAGTTTTTGTTTGCAGTATCCACCCATGTTTCCGTGATAGCTATAATGTCGAATTTCTCGACACATGCTATCCCCCTCAGTAGATCTATCTTGTTCCTGAGACTCCTACTGTTGGTGTAATAAGCCGTTAGCCCATTATTTCTTACATCCTTTCGATTACTCCTGCGGCCTGAAGTTCCAGTCTGCGGTGCACAGCCACTGATGTTAGGCCCTCCCCCCTTGCCTACTCTAAAAAATCCTGTAGGGTGCTGAGTGATCGCTCGAGGGAGTCTGCGAGAACCTCTACCCCCTGGAGTGACAGGTGCACCCGATCCTTGGCATACAAGGTGCCCCTCTCGTAAAAGAGGTCCCAATTATCATTGAAGAGCCAACCATTTCGCTTACAGTGAGCCACCAGCCTGCTGTTTACTGCTAAGGCCCTGGAAAGCCATCCCTCACCTAACCCCCTCCTTGGCAAAATACCACCACCGGTTGGCACTTCTGAAGTCTTTCAATTTGGCGAACGATTCCCAAAAGCGCCTAAATATCTCTTCGTTTCCCTCTTTACCGATATCATTGCCGTCGAAACTGCAGAAGACGATTGGCTGAGTACTTTCCCCCGCTAAAATATCCTCAATCCTGTCAGAAATGTGTTGTATACCTGCCCCGGGAAAGCAAACTCTAAGTCTATTGTCCTTGTCCTTTGAAAAAAAGTACCT
Organism: Eriocheir sinensis; assembly: GCF_024679095.1. Taxonomy (NCBI): domain Eukaryota; kingdom Metazoa; phylum Arthropoda; class Malacostraca; order Decapoda; family Varunidae; genus Eriocheir; species Eriocheir sinensis. Next base: position 6,247,424 of record NC_066515.1, read on the forward strand.
GTCAATGAGCTTGATTTGACTGTCCCCAACAACTAAGACCTTCCTGGGAACGGCGCCTGGAGCGGGGAGAGAAGCTGGAGCAGGAGGAAGGGGCGGGGAGAGAGAGGAAGGGGTGGTAACAGGGTGGGTGGATGTGGCGGAAGAGATAGGGAGGGAGGAGGAGGAGGAGGAGGAGGAGGAGGAGGAGGAGGTAATGGAAGAAGGGGCAGAGGCCAGGGGAGAAAGAGAAGAGAAAGAAGTGGGTGGGGGCAAGGCAGAGGAGGTCGAGGAGGAGGGGGAGGAAGGAGAGAGGGAAGGGGGAGAGGAAGAGCAAGAGGGGGGAAGGGAGGGAGTCTGGACGGAGGGGCAGGGGGAGGAGGGGGGAGTGTTGGGGGAGGACGACGAGGAAGGCACGTCGGAGGAGTGTGAGATGGGGGAGAGGCAGCGAGAGGAAGGGGAGGGGAGAGAAGAGAGGGTGCAGGAGGAGGAGGAGGAAGGGGAAGAAGACAAGTCCGAGGAGGAGAGGAGCGGAGAGGAGACGGGACTGGGTGGTGCTGTAGTGCGGAGGGGTGAGGGGGGGTGGCGGCAAAGAGGGCGAGGCGGAGGCGGCAGGGAGGTCAGCTGGTGAGCGCACGGGAAGGGTCACAGGGTTACCAATGATGTCTTTTAGTTCAGCTAGCTGCTGTGAGAGGCCTCCAATAATGCCCTCCAGTTTTAACATTTTACTCTCGTCCTGACTTGCTTTGACAGAGAATCTACATTTATCAGTTTTTACATTCTTGACACGGAAATACTGTGGAGCCTGACGCAAGCGACATTCAGGGCATCTTTGAAGGCGAGAAGGCATCTCGTCTCTTGTCTAGGTCAATGGGGGTGACGCGGCTTTTAAACGGTCCCCAGGGATTTGTCGTCTCCGACCAGCAGGTACACGTGGCTTATTTTTGTCGACAAGGAAACTTTCCTACAGCCAGAACACACGCACGGCTAAAACAATTAAAACGGAGATGTTTAACTAATATGAACGTATGAAATATGAAAGTATGTGTACACTGATGTGGGCGAAGAGGTAGTGGTAGTGTTGAAGATAGCGACTAGCTAGACAAAGCAAAGTGTTATGAGTATAAAATACTACAATAACACTTAGCGGGTAGCAGGCGTTGACAGTAACAGGAACACCGACACCACCAGCAGCAACAGCCGCTGGAGGTTAGAAGAACCGATTAGATTTTAAATGGCGTGCTCATCGTAGAAAGTGACATTATACGCACAATTGAAAGGATTAAAACAAGCAAAGCTCCTGGTCCAGACAAAATTATCCCTAGGATTTTAAAAGAAATCGAACATCAAATTTGTAAAGCGCTCTCTATCTTATTCAATAAATCTTTAACAGCTGGAAAAGTTCTGTCGGAATGGAAACTAGCAAATGTCACACCAATTTTCAAAGAGGGGGACAAGTCTCATCCAGGAAACTTTTGACCAATTAGCCTGACATCGATTGTTTGTAAGTTAATGGAGACTCTCATTCGCGACAATATGGTGAAATTCTTCGAAGAAAATAATATAATAAAGAATTCACAACATGGCTTCCTTAGTAAACGTTCGTGTTTAACTAACTTACCTGATTTTTTCATTATATTTTTGAGGTGTTCGATGAAAACAGATCAGTAGATATCATATATCTGGATTTTCAAAAGGCATTTGATGAGGTCCCTCACAAACGGTTGCTCAGTAAACTATCGGCGCGCGGTATCTCGGGTAACATTCACAATTGGCTTGTGGACTGGCTCTCTGACCGGAAACAGAGAGTAGTTCTAAACGGTGTTTCATCAAACTGGCTCGATGTCAGAAGCGGCGTACCTCAAGGATCAGTGCTTGGTCCCATGCTCTTCTTAATTAATTTATGTTAATGATATCGATGATGGGCTCACTTCCAAATTATCAAAATTTGCTCATGACACAAAAATCGCTAGTAAGGTAACTACGACACTCGACGAAGAATCTTTACAGTGAGATCTAGATCGACTTGCACGCTGGATCAATCAAATGGAAATGAAATATAACGTTGACGAATATAAAGTGTTACACATCGGAAACAATAACAATCGCGTTCAATATGTAATGAATGGGCAACAACTTTCTGCAGTAAGTAAAGGATCTTGGAATCACTATATCAAGCGATTTAAAGCCCAGTCAGCATTGTTCAGAGGTAGTTAAAACCGCAAACAAGTTGATTGGCTTCATCGGACGAGGTTTTAATAATAAATCGAAAAAAGTAATATTAAAAATGTATAATTCGCTGGTTCGACCGCATCTAGAGTATTGTGTTCAGTTTTGGCCCCCTTATTACAGAAAATACATTGAAAAGTTAGAATGGGTTAAACGGAAAGTAACAAAAATGATTCCTAGGTTGAGAAATTTATCTTATGAACAAAGGCTTAAAGAAGTAAATTTATTCAGCCTATCAAAACGAAGAATGCGAGGCGATCAAATAGAAGTGTTTAAAATGTTTAAAGGATTCAGTGATATTAATGCGGAAGATTACTTTACAATTGATCGATGAAATAGAACAAGAAGAAATAACAATTTCAAGATAAGTGGTAAAAGATTCTCGTCGCACGAAGCCAAACACTTCTTCTTCAATCGAGTTGTTGATGTTTGGAACTCTCTACCCTGTGATGTCGTTGATAGTGCAACAGTTACGTCCTTCAAGAATAGATTAGACAAGTATTTTGAACCCAGCCAGCAACTAAGATATTACTCATTGTCGTTATAACGTTAAGTTCTTTAGAATACTGGTGTCCTTGTCCCTTTTTATCGCCCGGTTAGTGGTAACAGTAATGGTAGTTCTTTCCTCTTTCATACATAATTTCCATGCAGTTTTTCCATGCTGCATGGTTCTTTTTTCCCTTCCTGCCAGCTTTGGGTCGAGGGATGAGGGGGTGGGGAGGAGCCTTCGCCTTTCCTGTCCTTCATCTTCCAGCTTTGATTAGATAGTTAGTGTAGCTTGTCAAAAACAGCCTCGTAAGGACCATCAGGTCTGCTGTAGTTTGTTCTTCCTTTGTGTTTCTTTGTGTGATAATAATAATAATAATAAAAATAATAATAATAATAATAATAATGATAATGGTACTTAGAATTCCCACTCGTCGTCTTCCACCTCGCCGGCCCTTTTTTTTTTTTATCTTCCTTCTCTTCATTTTCCTTTTGCTCCTTCACTTCCTTCTGGCTCTTCTCGTTGTCTCCGTAACCATCCTCATCTTACTACTATCCTTCTCTAGTTATTCCTCCTCCTCCTCCTCCTCCTCTAAGTTACAGCGCCATGAATCGGAGGCTGCTAATGAGATAAACCTAACTTGCCCTTGTCCTCCCGTTCCGCGCTGGGAGGAGCGGCGGGAGGAAAGGAGGAAGGAAGGACGGAAGGATGGAAGGAAGGAAGGAAGGAAGGAAAGAAGGAAGGAGGAAGAAAGGAAGGAAGGAAGAAAGGAAAAAAGAGAAGGAGGGAGGGAGATGAGAGTAGGTAAGGTGATGGTGGTTTGATTATAAGTTAAATAATTTGACGTTTAAGTTATTATGTCAGTATTTTGAAATTGCTCATTAATTCCAGAGGAGCCAATTCCTGCTGCTGTGTCACTTGGTGTGCATGCAAGCGTGCGAGCGTGCCTGAGACTGACTGATTGCTTCATGTGTCCTTACGTTGACACAAACTTGAATATATATACTCCTCGAATTTTGTCCATATACAGAACTTTTAGTACATGCTTTACCTGATATTTTCTCACATGTTTGGATATTTGTTTTTGATGCAAACTATTTTTTTCTTCATTTCGGAATGAACGATACGGATGAGGAGCGAGTCTTTCAGTGATTCTTATTGGGATGCTTTATAAGTATTGAGAGTATTTTCAGTTGTTTCCATTTCTTTTTGTAGCTTCAGTGATTACAAAGATAATTATTTCTTGCCTTCATGAGAGAGCAATGTTTCCCGATGATTGTTGTCTTTATTCTCTTATTAGTGCACATTGACTGCAGCAGTGTGTTTATTTATTTATTTATTTATTTATTTTTTTTGTGTGTGTGTGTGGAGGTGGCAGGGGGGGATGCTTGCATACAGGAAAAGAACATGACTTCGTGTTACTGCTTTATCCAGAAGCCCCACAAAACCGCAGAGAGAGAGAGAGAGAGAGAGAGAGAGAGAGAGAGAGAGAGAGAGAGAGAGAGAGAGAGAGAGAGAGAGAGAGAGAGATTTACAAAGATTTACAAAGATAATCAGACCAGACAGACCCCATGGTCCAGACTAGGTGGTCTGTCCTTAAACCCAAGTGATTCTATATTAATCAGATGGCTCCAAAACGTTGCATTTCTTTTTTTTTTTTTTTTTTACAACAAAGGAGGCAGCTCAAGGGCACACAAAAAACGAAAACAATAATAAAAAAAAGCCCGCTACTCACTGCTCCTGAAAAAGAAACAAAAGAGGTGGCCGAAAGCAAGATCAAATACGGGAGGAGAGGTGTCCTGATACCCTCCTCTTGAAAGAGTTCAAGTCGTAGGCAGGAGGAAATACAGATGAAGGAAGATTGTTCCAGAGTTTACCAGCGTGAGGGATGAAAGAGTGAAGATGTTGGTTAACTCTTGCACAAGGGGTTTGGGCAGTATAGGGATGAGCATGAGTAGAAAGTCGAGTGCAGCGGGGCCGCGGGAGGAGGGGAGGCATGCAGTTAGCAAGTTCAGAAGAGCAGTCAGCGTGGAAATATCGATAGAAGATAGAAAGAGAGGCAACATTGCGGCGAAATTTAAGAGGTAGAAGACTATCAATATGAGGAGGAGAGCTGATGAGACGAAGAACCTTAGCCTCCACTCTGTCCAGAAGAGCTGTGTGAGTGGAGCCCCCCCACACATGAGATGCATACTCCATACGAGGGCGGACAAGGCCCCTGTATATGGACAGCAACTGTGCAGGGGAGAAGAACTGGCGGAGACGGTAAAGAACGCCCAGCCTCGAGGAAGCTGATTTAGTAAGAGATGAGATATGAAGTTTCCAGTTGAGATTTTGAGTTAAGGATAGACCGAGGATGTTTAGTGTTGAGGAAGGTGATAGCTGGGTCTTGTCAAAGAATAGGGGATAGTTGTTTGGAAGATTGTGTCGAGTAGATAGGTGGAGAAACTGTGTTTTTGGGGCGTTGAAGCACACCAGGTTCTTCTTGCCCCAATCGGAAATAATAGTAAGGTCTGAGGCTAAGCGTTCTGCAGCCTCCAGCCTTGAGTCGTTAAGTTCCTGTAGGGTGGGTCTTCTATTATTAAAAGAAGTTGAGTAATGCAGAGTGGAATCATCGGCGTAGGAATGGATAGGACAGTTCGTTTTGGAAAGAAGATCATCAATGAACAACAGAAAAAGAGTGGGAGATAGGACAGAACCCTGTGGGACAACACTGTTAATAGATTTAGGGGAAGAACAGTGACCGTCTACCACGGCAGAAATAGAACGGTCAGAAAGGAAACTGGAGATAAAGGTACAGAGAGAAGGATAGAAACCGTAGGAGGGTAGTTTGGAAAGCAAAGATTTGTGCCAGACCCTATCAAAAGCTTTTGATATGTCCAGCGCAATAGCAAAAGTTTCACCGAAACGGCTAAGAGAGGATGACCAAGAGTCAGGTAAGAAGGCTAGGAGATCACCAGTAGAACGCCCCTTGCGGGAACAATACTGGCGATCAGATAGAAGGTCAGAAGTGGAAAGGTGCTTTTGAATCTTCCGGTTAAGGATTGATTCAAAAGCTTTAGATAGACAAGAAAGTAAAGCTATAGGACGGTAGTTTGAGGGATTGGAGCGGTCACCCTTCTTAGGCACAAGCTGTATGAAGGCATACTTCCAGCAAGAAGGAAAGGTAGATGTTGACAGGCAGAGGCGAAAGAGTTTGACCAGGCAGGGTGACAGCACGGAGTTTTTAAGGACAATAGGAGGCACTCCATCAGGTCCATAACCTTTCTGAGGATTGAGGCCAGAGAGGGCATAGAAAACATGATTTTGAAGAATCTTTATAACAGGGATAAAGGAGTCAGAGGGGGGATGAGTAGGTGGAATATGCCCAGAATCGTCCAGAGTGGAGTTTTTAGAAAAAGTTTGAGAGAAGAGTTCAGCCTTAGAGATAGATGAGACGGCAGTGTTGCCGTCAGGACTGAGGAGTGGAGGGAAAGATGAAGAAGTGAAGTTGGAGGAGATGTTTTTGGCTAGATGCCAGAAGTCACGGGAAGAGTTAGAGAAAGCAAGGTATTGGCATTTTCTATTAATGAAAGAGTTTTTGGTTAGTCGGAGAATAGATTTGGCACGATTTCGGGCAGAAATGTAAAGTTCATAATTAGCATTAGTTTGAAGGCTCTGGTACCTTTTGTGAGCTACCTCTATCATTGACAGCACGAGAACAAGCGTGATTAAACCAAGGCTTTTTAGCGTGAGGAGTAGAGAAAGAACGAGGAATGTATGCCTCCATTCCAGAGACAATCACCTCTGTGATGTGCTGAGCACACACAGAGGGGTCTCTATCCTGGAAGCAATGATCATTCCACGGGAAATCGGAAAAGTACATCCTCAGGTCGTCCCACCGAGCTGAAGCAAAATGCCAGAAGCATCGCCTCTTCGGTGGGTCCAGAGGGTGTACAGGAGCGATAGGACAGGATGCAGAAATAAGATTGTGATCGAAGGAGCCCAACGGAGAGAACAATTTGACAGAATAAACAGAAGGGTTTGAGGTAAGGAAGAGGTCTAGAATGTTGGGCCGGTCTCCAAGACGGTCGGGAATACGTGTAGGGTGCTGGACCAACTGCTCTAGGTCGTTGAGGATAGCAAAGTTGTAGGCTTGTTCACCAGGATGGTCAGTGAAAGAGGATGAAAGCCAAAGCTGGTGGTGAACATTGAAATCTCCTAGGATGGAGATTTCAGCGAAGGGAGAGTGGGTCAAGTTGTGCTCCACTTTAGAATTCAAATAGTCAAAGAATTTTACATAGTTGGTAGAGTTAGGTGAGAGATAAACAGCACAGATGTATTTAGTGATATAATGAAAATGAAGTCTTAGCCAGATGGTGGAAAATTCAGAAGAGTCAAGGTCGTGGGCACGAGAGCAAGTGATGTCGTTGCGCACGTAGGCGCAACATCGAGATTTGGATTGAAATTTAGGATAGAGATAGTAGGAGGGAACAGAGTAGAGACTGTTGTCAGTAGCCTCAGAAACCTGTGTTTCGGTAAGGAAGAGAAGGTGAGGTTTAGAGGAGGAGAGATGATGTTCCACAAAATGAAAATTAGAGCGAAGACCCTGGGGGAATTTGTGGTCCCCCCCCCCAGGCGGGGACTCCGAGGCTTGGTGTAGGTGCGCCATTTTGAAATTTTAATTTTGGGAAAAGGTGTATATGTTGTGTGAATGTAGTGTGGTGTGGATAAAGAGAAGATCTGTCTTTAGAGAGCATGCTGAACTACTCTCCGGTGTTGGTGAGACAATAGGGAAACGGTTAGTGAGGACATGGGAAGGGTCTTTGGAGGGCTTCAGCTCCCTTCTCACCTCCCATATATACCTCACCGGGAGTGGCTTGCGCCCGTTCGGTAGGTGTCTTCCTACCTACTCCAGCCTCTCTACTTTACTTTCTACTCTAGTTAATATTATGTTCAATGAAGTGTCGGTCGAGCTTGTTTTTAAAGGAGTCAATCGTGTTACACTGGACCACTGAAGGTGGGAGCTTATTTCATTCTCGCACTACAACGCTGGTGAAGAAAAATTTGGTGCAGTCTGAATTTACTTCTCTACATTTGAGTTTTATGCCATTGTTCCTCGTTCGCAAAGTGTCATCGATCATAAACAATTTTGTTCTGTCTACATTCGTGAAACCATCAAGTATTTTAAAACATTCGATCAGTTTTCCTCGGAAGCGGCGTTTCTCAAGAGATAACATGTTAAGGATGGAAAGTCTTTCTTCGTAAGATTTGTTGCGCAAGGAAGGGATCATTTTTTGTTGCCCGACGCTGGACTCCTTCTAATTTAGCAATGTCCTTTGCATGGTGGGGAGACCAAAACTGTACCGTATATTCCAAGTGGGGTCTGACTAAACTGTTGTAGAGCGGAAGTATTACATCTTTATTCTTGAATAAAAAGTTTCTTTTAATGAAGCCCAACATTCTGTTCGCTTTATTTGTTACATCGATACATTGATGTGAGAATTTGAGGTTTGACGCGATTTTGACCCCCTGGTCCTTAACGCATTGAACGCTTCTGAGTTTAACGCCGCCCATTTCGTAATCGAACTTCTTATTTCTTGTTCCAACTTGAAGGACCTGGCGCTTGTCTACGTTAAAGGGCATCTCCCATCTATCCGACCAAGCTGAAATTTTGTGCAAATCCTCTTGGAGGCTTTGCCTGTCTTCGTTAGTGAGAACCGAGTTACCAATCTTTGTGTCGTCTGCAAATTTGCTAATGTGATTATTGAGTCCAACATCCACGTCGTTGATGTAAATAACGAAGAGCATTGGGCCAAGAACCGAGCCCTGAGGGACGCCACTAATGACCGGTGCCCACTCTGAGTTAAATCCGTCAATCACCACTCTTTGTTGTCTGTTGCTCAACGAATTCGCGATCCATTGGTTTACTTGACCGTCAATACCTATTTGCTTTAATTTATAAAGTAATTTATGATGTGGGACTTTATCAAACGCTCTCTGGAAATCAAGATAGACTACGTCCAATGATTTGGTTACGTCATAAACTGAGAAGAGGTCGTTACAAAAGGTCAATAGGTTCGATAGGCAGGATCTTTTGTTACGGAAGCCATGTTGTGAATCCCCAATTAATGAGTTGCTTTCGAGGTAACTCACAATTTTGTCTCTGATTATGCTCTCAAGTAGCTTACCTACAACTGAAGTTAGACTAATGTGTCTGTAATTACCTGGTATTTTTTTTTGGCCTCCTTTCTTAAAAATCGGTGTCACGTTAGCCTTTTTTCAATCTGGAGGGACGATGCCTTGTCGCAAGGACATATTGAATACGGTTGTGAGGGAGGAGAGTATTTCGCTCTTTGTTTCTTTAAGCAGTATAGAATATTCTTTATCGGGTCCGGGACTTTTATTTGTTTTAAGTGACTGGAGAGCTTTAAGGACTTCATCGGTTGTTATTTCAAAATTAGGCAATGCATGCTCGAGATTTACATTAGTACTGGTGGTAGTGGGAGGAAGACTGTTAGTATTAAGCACCGAGGAAAAGAGAGAGAGAGAGATAGAGAGAGAGAGAGAGAGAGAGAGAGAGAGAGAGAGAGAGAGAGAGAGAGAGAGAGAGAGAGGAGTCTGCCCTGAGGCAGCACCGGGAGAGGACGTGTGCCCCAGGCGCGCTCCGGGGTGCCCGGGCCAGGCCAGTGCCACACCACCCACCCGGCCCAGACGATGCACCGACCCAATAAAGTCACCCGTACACTACCCTCTTACCCAGTACACTGCCCAGCGCACTATAATCTCTTGATTGCTTCCGCCACTACCCGTACTGTGAGGTGAACAGCCCTTGTGGTCTTCAAAACCTTCACTCACCGTATTGGGGGCACACTATATCCGGCCCTGTTTCTCGCCGGCTTAGGACTGTGTAGGAGGCTACCTATGCCTAGTTAGGCTCATCATGCCCCACCATGGCCACCCTCCACAGGGTGAAGGTGAAATATAAACTCAATGATGGAGCAGAAAAAACAGAAAACTCCTTGAATGCCTAGCCAACCAGAACATCTTGGTGGCAGACATAAAGGAGAGCTATGGGGGCTACTCCTTGTACGTGGCAGATGACAAGTCATTTGACCACATATATCTGGACACAACAGCCAAAGTCCTTGGCGACGCAGGCTTCACCCTATACACCCCCCCAGAGGTCAAATGCCGCAAGTGCATTATCATCAAGAATGTACGGGGCTTGGCGGACCATGATGTGCTTCATATCAAACAAGATATTGAACGCATACAGAGCTGGGCATCCGTCACAGAGGTCATTCGCTTTCCGAAAGGCCACACGTATAAAGTCATGTTCAGAACACAAGACATGGCTGCCACGGCATGCAGGCAGGGACTGAAGGTCCTAAATCTAAGCCTTACGCCAGCCCAGTTGGAGGTGGAACAATTTATTCCACTCACCGTGTGCTTCAGATGCTACCAGATTGAAGGACACACAACAAAGGAGTGCACAAAGCCACAAGACTACAAGGTGTGCTCAATCTGCGTAGAGACAGACCACACGTGGCAAGAATGCGACGCAGGGGAGCAGAAATGTGTCCTGTGCTCAGGCCAGCACTCATGCATGGCCATGAAATGCCCGAAAATAAAACAGGCACTAAAAGACAAACGTGCCAGGGTAAATGCCAGCAAGCTGAAACCTAACCAATTGTATTCTTATGTAGCCAACAACAATCAGACTTACCCACAACCCGGCTCATTAGAAAACCAATTGAAGGTTGCAGCTATTACGGCTACTGCCCTATCTCAAGAGCAAAGAACCCCAGGCACATAACAGGCTGTCATAAGGACACTGAGCATTGAAAATGGCCTCCCATCACCGGCTAACACGAAATCAGCAAACACAGCCTTGGCTGAACTCGCTCAGACCCTTCAGGCCCTAGTCCCAAGTCTATCAACAACGGCCATTCAGACCCGCCCCCCACCCACAGCGGCAGGCTCGGCCCAGGCTGTCACCCCAACCCAAACAAACGATGAATCACCTCGTGAAGAGGCACCAGGGTCACAACTGGGGCAGAGGAGCGACGGCCCGACCCTTCCATCCCCCCCATCGCCCCCACTCCCTCAACCCTCGCGGTCGGTCCCCTCGACCACACAACCATGCCCACCACATCAGGACCAACACAAAGGTGCCAACAGAGCAAGCACTCGCCCCGGACTGAGGAGCGAGGCAAAAGGAGCAACAAAAACTGACCCCTAATACAACCATGTCATTCACACTAAAAATACTACAGCACAATGTCCACCATTGGCACACCAAACGCATCAATCTAATAAACACGTACACACATGAGAACCCAGATGTAATCCTCATAAATAGCCATGGCCTCCCCAACACCCAGGCTCTAAAGATACCGGGTTATTCATGTTATCAGCGGAACAGAACAGGTGAACAACACGCTGGAGTGGCAATAGCAGTCAAAACAGGAACCCAGCACAAAATATATGACGACTTCCACTACTCCGACACCCTTTCTGTTAAATTAATGACTACCCTCGGGCCCATTAATATTGCCACTACTTACATCCCCCCACGAGAGGGCTGCATCATGTTTCCTGACTTCTATAAACTGCTACGCATACCTAAACCCATGTACTTCCTAGGCGACTTAAACGCACGCCACACCAGCCTTGGCCATTCCAACACAAATACAACTGGACGAAACATTATGAAAATCATCACCACCTTCGGAGCCCAGCACATAGGTCCAAATTTCCCCACGTTTATAGGCCACTCAGCCCTCACCACGCCTGACGTGATTCTAACGAATGGGAAAACATACCACAACACCCACGCCAGCCAGGGACCACTAACGAGCAGCGACCACCTCCCAATACTGTTCACCATCTCAACCACTCCCATTGTCGTGCCCTGCCCACAGCGGATGAACACAAAAAAGGCGAATTGGGAGCAATATAAGAACATTATTGACTCAGAACTACCTGACCTACATCTAGAGGGGAAAAACACAGATGACATAGAAACCGCTGTCAACACCTGGTATACCGCTGTCAAAACTGCCCAAGCACAAGCAATACCCCTCACAAGGCACAAAACACTTATCATACCCCCACCGCAACCAAGAGATTACGGACGCACAGCTACGTTTTACCAACATCCTCCGATACGCCGGGAGGCTCGGCTGGACGCATGATCTTTATCAACAAAGTAGAGTTCTCCAACGAACGCTACAAGATACGTGCAAAACAGCATACAACAGGCACTGGGAAAACACAATAAAAGGCCTCGCCGAGAAATACAAGGACCCAAAAGCCTTCTGGCAGGGAATAAAACGCCTGCAGGGCAACACACACCACCGCCACATACACCTAGAAAAGGGAGGAGTCAAAATACAGGATGACGAGGGTATTGCCCAAGAGTTCAGTGAAACCTGGAAGTCAGTGTTCACAATAAGACCTGAAGACAACGCTCATTATGACCAAGACAATGAACGGGAAGTAAAGGCATGGCTCCAACAGGACCCAACAAGAACCAGGCCACACCATACGATTGATCTGCAACGCCTAACACAGGCCCATCTGTTGACTATGGAAATAGGCACAGCCGAGCTCCGATCAGCTATAAACAAAACGAAAAACACGTCGCCCGGAGAGCAAAATAGATAAACAACAAATCAGCATGTTACCCCCGAAATTGGCGTACCTACTCACCATATATAATGCGATGTTAACAACAGGTTACTTCCCTCACCGATTCAAAGTCGCCACTCTCACCATGATACCTAAACCAGGCAAACCATCCACGGATCCCAAGAACTACAGACCAATCTCACTCCTAGAAGTCCCTGGAAAAATCTTTGAAAGAATAATCAACTTACGACTCAGATGTCACCTGGAGGAAAACAACCTTTATAACCCGTCACAGTATGGCTTCAGGGCAGGGAGGAGCACTACGTCAGCTATCTCCATCGCCAGCGAAAAGGTACCACTCACTAAAGGACAAGGACTAAACTGCACTATTATCCAACGCGACATCAGCAAAGCGTTTGATAAAGTCTGGCTACAGGGCCTGCAATACAAAATACTTCAACTCGGACTGCCAGAGCTAACGGAAAAACTGTTATGTAGCTTCCTTGATCAGCGCTCAGCTTCCATTCGAGTTAAGTCAGCAATATCCTCCCGTTCCCCTGCACAGCGGCGTGCCACAGGGCAGCGTGTTATCACCAACGCTCTTCATCACCTACACCTGACATGCCCCGGTCTGATAACAGAAGCTGTATGGATATATATTATGCAGACGACGCGACACAAATAGTGACCTCCAACGGTACCCTAGACCACCATGACACCCTGGTCGTGCGGGAGGCGAACAGACTCAACACATTTGAAAAAAAATGGAAGATCAAAACAAACATAGACAAGTTCGCTGTGGTCGCACTCGGCAGGAAAAATTAAATGACATACAAATACAGGGCAACACCATCTCCCACCAAAAACAATGCCAGATATTAGGCCACACAGTGACATCCACCGGCCTGATCGTTAAACATGTCAACGACAAAACCATGAAAGTTAAAACAGCCCTCACATCACTAAACAGATTCTGGCACTTCACAGAGCGGCTCAAACTGTATCTAGTAAAGACTAAGATACTTCCTATACTAGACTACTCACCCACCCCGACACACATGGCTTCCCACACCAAGATGTTACAGCTTCAGAGGCTGCAGAACAAAGCGCTGAGATTTGCCACCGGACAGAAATACCCGTACACGGAAAACACAGCAGCACAACACCGCAGACTCGGAGTACAACTAGTCAGCACAAGGCTACGGGAGGCGGCCGGAAAGATATGGGAGAAGCTAGACCAGCAAGACGACGTGAACTACACCCACGTCAAGGAGCTTGACGGCAGCACGAACTTGGTCCACCCCTGGTTTCCGCGCAGCTTGAAGTCACTACGAGAACAACCGCCCACACATCACTTCACACAAGTGACGCCATAGCTTAGCTTAGCTCTCTACACACAAACAATCCAAACACACACACCCCCAGCACGCCGGGGGTATACAAATAAGGTGCCCGATAAACAATAACTACACCAGAACAACTAACGAACCTACACCATACAACTGTACACTCCTACTGTCTTTCCTATTCCCCACCTGTACCTCACCACTAACCCACTTCCTCTTCGTACTATACCCTTGATTAAAAAAAAAAAAAAAAAGAGAGAGAGAGAGAGAGAGAGAGAGAGAGAGAGAGAGAGAGAGAGAGAGAGAGAGAGAGAGAGGTCCTCCTTCTTTTCAATAATTCTCTTTTCTCCTCTCTAATATTAATCTCCTTCCCAACTACATCATCCTCTCTTAATCATCCCTCCTGCCATTGCTCTTCTCCTTATCTTCTCTTTTTCTTTCTCATTCCTTTGCTTCCTTGCCTCTCCTGGGTCTCAAATCCCTTCTTTTTTTCTTCTTGTTGCCCTCTCTCCTCCCTCCCCTCCATTACGCGAAATAGACGGTATTGGATACACACGCAGCACCACACGCGGCCACCCGGAGAATTGTCTGAGGTACTTTTCCTAGTTAACTCGGTTATTTTCTCTATTTCGGAGTTCCGGAATACAAGCTATTGTTTGGAGCCAATGTCCAAACACATTACCTGCTGATCGGGAAAAAAATATATAATTAGTCATTGCTCGTAAGTTTTTAGGTTGCGTTTCTTTATTGTATATATGACCTATGAGTGCCGAATGTACACGGGCCCGTATCTACCTCGTGAACGGTAATGCACAACAGACACGAAAACACCACAGAACAAATAAAACTGACACATTACACCTACAAACAATGCACGGTACAAGAAAGAGATTTATAACACAATTGTGGAAAAAACGACCAAGAATACTAAAAGAAGAAGAGGACCAAGCATTTTAAGTATTCGACTGGAAGACAAGAAGCAATCATATGGAGATAAAAAAACAAAAAAAAACAACAACTGCAGTCGGGACCCGCTACAGAAGCACAAATATCCGAGGATTCAATGGACAAGGCTGGCAAAAGGCAATAAGAGAGGTTTCGTCACTTAAAAATTTTGCTAGCATTTCTAGTATATTTTAACTTGATTCTAGATAGGTATTATTTCTCAAGGTGTGGTTATTTCGACTTTTGGTTTTAAAATAAGTGATTTGCACACACGGTGCTGACGTAGACAACACCGAAACTGTAGAAAGTTTGTAAACAAAGGGTAAAGCGTCCCCTCTGCGAACTGATAGCCATCATGGTCCATAGAAAAGGTAGGTAAACAAATTGGTATTGAGGATCGCGTTTTTTCCACTTACGTTGGCTGCCGGAGACGTCTAGTGGCCGACGGAGGGAGAGGGAGAGGGATATTAATCGGTGAGGAGAGGGACGGAATCAGTTAAACAATCAGTGGGGGCATACGCCGGGGGGGGAGGGGGAGGGGGTGTCGCCTCGCTCACCCTACGACGCCAAGTCCGGGAGTTCCTCGAGGAGAGTCTCCATGCAGGCCCACTTTCCATCCTGAGTACCTCCCGACAGGACCTATCGAATTGCTCAAGCCACGAACTCCGTTGGCGTCCCCTTGGGCCCCTCCACTCAGGTCTCTTACATATACAATCTTATGAGCAGGGTCGGCTTCTGGGTAACGTGCCACATGCCCGTACTGCCGGAGTTGGCATTGACGGACTATGCAGGTAATATATGTCGAATCAATCTCACTGAGTAGTCGCCGGTTTGACACAAAGTCATTCCAGCGGTATCCCATGATTCTGCGTTGACATTTATTACCAAAGGCATCAATTCTCCGCTCCAAGTCTCCGTTGAGTGTCCATGTTTCACAGCCATTTAGTAAGACAGGGAGCACAAGGAACTTGAGGATCCTGATCTTTATTCTTCTACACAGGTATCGACAACGCCATATACTCGTGCTAAGCGGGTCCATAACAGCGTGGGCCAAGCCAATCCGCGGTAAGATTTCCTGGCGAGACTCACTGTTGTTCTGCACTATGCTACGCTGCGAACGGAAGGTGGGAGGTATAGGACGACAGAGGATAATGAAGGGGTTATCTGAAATGGGAGAACAGAGGATCGGGGAAGAGGGGGAGGAAGTGAAAGGGAAAAAATAGTCGGAGGGTGTTGGATTGTTCTAAAGAGATGAAAGATCAGAAATGGGAAAAATGAGGAAAGTAAAGTCAGAAAAAAAGAACAAATATAAAACCGACTAAAGATTGAGATTAATAAAGTCAAAGTGTGCTTGAAAGGAA
>NC_066515.1:6265882-6275882 GCF_024679095.1 Eriocheir sinensis
TTACCAAGCCTAACCAAACCTAACCACACACTACAGGGGCCGAGTCTTCTGACGCGCCGAATGACAGTTTTATTCGGTTTTATTTACCTTCAAATTCCATTCATACATTTCCGCATTCATGTTGTGGTTGATAGAAATATCTTACACCTCTTGGCTCTAAAACGGAAGCGTAAAATCGCATTTTCGGAGGTGCGGAGCTTCTTTTCGCATTTGCCATTCGTTTAGATTTAGTGTACCTATACTCTTCAAATAGCTGAACATATACAATTTAACCTAACAGTCAGGGCTTCACATGAGCCTCATCTCTCCTATCAAGCAAAGCCAACCTAACGCTGTCTTGAGCCATTGGTAGGGAGGTGAAAATCTTTTTCTCAACATACAACTTTGTGATACTATATGTGTTTAAACATTACCAGTATTTAATACTAAGAAATCAGATAACTATATAGGGTAAAGATTGATTTTAGCACTTCCCTAAATTACAAGAACGTGTTAATTTTGGGTAGTTATTGATGCTGACTGTGATAGTGATGGTGTTTTTTCTTCGGAAACTTCGGTGCCATGCAAACTGAATATTTTACCCAAAAAAACATGATGCTCGGTTTTCAAGAGAAACACCATCTTATTCAAGAAAAGTATAAAAACACCAAGATTTACATATTCTTGACACTTTAATGAGGTTCTAACCTACTAAGGTAAACCAAACCTAACCACATCCACATTACCCCGACCAAACTCACACTACCCTAACCAAACCTACATTACCCTAACCAAACTCTCACTGATCTAACCAAAGCTGACCTTATAGCTTCCCCCTTCATAGTGAGACACTGTATCTTACCTTATTAAGCTGAATTTGAGTGCTTTTAGAAGTTATCAAGAGTTTTGAGAAAAACTGTTGAGTGTCTAGTTTAAGGTGTTAATAACACCAGTCTTTGCCCTATAAATACTCCACAGAGAACTAGCGGTCAGGTCTATCCATGAGGAAAAAACATTGATTGTGATATATTTTCATAAGTGTTAATGCTCAGTTATATATATATATATATATATATATATATATATATATATATATATATATATATATATATATATATATATATATATATATATATATATATATATATATATATATATATATATATATATATATATATATATATATATATATATATATATATATATATATATATATATATATATATATATATATATATATATACCCTGAATTCATGGCCTGGCAATAATTATACTGATTCAGTTCATAAATCACTTAACTATAACTTCGAAACTTATTATTTATGCTCGTGAATCATTTTTCTTGGGAGCTGGTTGTTACAAAATTTGCCGTCGCTACTAGCCAACAAAATCTCTTCACTAAAGCATAAACACAGCATACTTCATCATTAAGAGAACCATCATACTGAGTCTTGAACACGTAAAATTGATAATAACAGCTGAGAATTACAGAAATCTTATCTGCACGGACATTGTTTTCGTTAGAGACCAGCTGGACTTCAGGTGTGTGATGTCACAGCGGAAGGTGCAACAGTTCAGGTCGTGTTGATAATTTTCAAATTTGATTGCCTGTTTTTTTCCATAAATTTGAAATCGCAGAGAAAACAATAATAATATTCCAATGATTACTAGTGTCCATTTTATTATATATTTTACGTAATTTCTACGCGACCTGAAACTAGTCCATTCTACTTTACCTCCATCCTTCTCCACCTCCTTCCCTCACTTTTTCCCTCATCTACACCCTAATCGTTACCATCACCCTAACCCTTCCACTCCCCTCCTCCCTCTCCTTCCACCTCCCCTTCCCCCTCCCCCTCACCCGGCCAATTGCATGGTAGATAAGGCCGTCAGCCTGATAAACGGAAAGCATCACAGCAAATTATGGCGCCCGGCCTCCCGTTGTTCCTTTCTATTTATATATTCAGTCTCTACATCAGTCACAAAATGGCATCGTTCCCGCACCAGCAGTTGACAAACCGCAGCGACAAAACTACTACAGCACCAGCTTTCCCCTCTCCTTCGCCCTCTTCCCATCTCCCTTCACCAGTGGTTTAATTTTGCGCCATTTCAAATCAACGGTTGCCATTGCTGGCCTGTGGGTTTGGGCGAGTTAATGCTGGGTATTTGAAGAGCGGGCGGGGTAATTTGAGCAAAGTCTTGGGGTTGGGAGGGTTGTGTTGGTGAAGTTGGATGCGACGAAATGAGGTATGTGAAGAAGGGAAGGCAATGATTTGGGCAAGGTTTGGGGGCTAGGAGGGATGGTTAAGGGTGTGTGTGTGTGTGTGTGTGTGTGTGTGTGTGTGTGTGTGTGTGTGGAGAGGGAGAGAAAAAAAAAGTTATAGTGATGGGAAAGGGAAGAGGAGGTGAAGTGGGGATGTTGACAACATTGGAGAAGGGTTGGGAGGGATGAAATCGATGGGGATGGGAGTAAAGACAAGACAGAAACGTTTAAAAGAATTGGAGAGAAGATAAAACGTTACTTGTGATAGAAGTATGAGAAGGGGCAAAGTGAAGAGTGAAAATGATATGCTAGGTAGGAGTCATAATGGGGAGGGGTGTTTGAAAGCAGGGGAGAAAATGAGGTTAGCTAAAGAAGGGTTTATAAGAGGAAGGAAGGAGAGTCAATGGGGGAGGTGGTGATAAGGACGAGGAGGGAAGGAAGGTGAAGATGAGTGGGGTTGAAAGTAACGCAGAAGGGAGGTGAGGCGAAGGGGGGTAGATGAAAGAGTTGGGAGATGATGTTGGGATGGGGAGGTAAACATAGCGAGTAATGGGGATGGAGGGGGAGGCAAAGGAGTGGGAGGGACTGAAATTTACGTGATAGGTATGAAGTTTAGAGGGGAGAGAAGTGAGAGTGATGGGGAAAGGTAGGGGAGAAAAGAGGGGGAAGGGAGGGGTTGTATAGATAAAACAAATAGGTGTGTTTAATTGTTCATTAATCTTTGGCAATCACGTTGAATAATCCAACTGTCATTATCGAAACGCTGGCTGCCATGCATAAATATCCTTTAGCGGGCGTTGCGGCATAGTGGTGGTGGTGTTTTTTTTTTTTTTTTTCCAGCAACAACAGCAGCAACAGTAGTAGTAGTACTAGTAGTAGTGGCAATATTTTATCATCATCATTATTATTATTATTATTATTATTATTATTATTATTAGTAGTAGTAGTAGTAGTAGTAGTAGTAGTACTAGTAGTAGTAGTAGTAGTAGTAGTAGTAGTAATAGTAGTAGTAGTAGTAGTAATAGTAGTAATAGTAGTAGTAGTAGTAGTAATAGTAGTAGTAGTAGTAGTAATAGTAGTAGTAGTAGTAGTAGTAGTAATAGTAATAATAGTAGTAGTAGTAGTAGTAGCAGCAGTAGCAGTAGTGGATGTTTGTAGGTGTTGAAGTATATCCAAACATGGGCGATTTATACAAGAGGCGCTTTTCTTCCCTTCGAATAAAAACATTAATGCTTTGATAAATGTGCCATTGTAGAAGTTTTAATGTGCGTGTGCAGACATGGTAGTTGTGATTAGAGGTAAATGGGGGAGTTCGGGGAACTCACCAGTAGGGGGCGCTAGAAGAGCGAGAGGATGAGGAAGGAGAAGAATGATGGACACACACACACACACACACACACACACACACACACACAGGGTAGACGGTGGATGAGTGGTTGGCGTGAGGGCCCCGCATTCACCGCGCCATGGACGACGTCGATTCGCATCCGCCCGATACCACCTGGGATTTTTCAGTCACCGCCGAGTAGCCTAAGCCTACCCACATGCTGTCCTGAAGACCATTCATCAACCCTTACTCGAGAAGAAACCGTCCAAGTGAATCAAGAATGAGTTCCGGGGGGCAGCATGAGCCAAGCATAAATGGTACCACTATAAAAATTGCCTGCACCATGACGGGCTTGGGCCGACCAACAGGCCCCTGAAGAAAGCCTACCGGCGCTACAGGCGAAGATGTAAAAACACACACACACACACACACACACACACACACGCTCACTCACTCACTCACTCACTCACTCACTTACTCACACACACACACACACACACACACACACACACACACACACACGCTAACTCACTCACTCACACACACGCATACACTCATTCACTCACTCACTCACTGACACACACACACACACACACACACACACCCTGAGTCTCCCGAGGCTCTCTGACAGACACCAGGACGCCCTCAGAAAATTCGGCATCTCCCCGCTGCACCATCCTCGCCACCGCCATCTCTTGCCACCCGACACCCCTCCCCCCACCCGCTTCACCAGACACCACAACATACTCACGCCCTTCAGAGCGCCGCGAACTGACCGTTAAAAACGAAGCGCAGTACCAGCGATAGTGAGGATTATAAACAATGCCCAGCAGTGATAGTCAATCCCAAAGGTCGCGGTGCAGATTAACACCTCACCGCCACCCTCTCAGTGCTCCCTTTACACCACCCTCCCTTCCCCTTTTGCCTCTATTTTTAGCTCTCCTAAACCACCTCCTACCCCCCCCCCCGCCATCTAGTGTAGTCTATTTAGTATTATAGTTTATTGTATTTCTAATTTGTATAATTTCAGCCTAACGGCTGCCATACTTTAATAAACCTATTATTATTATTATTACACACACACACACACACACACACACACACACACAAACTCACACTCACTCATTCCTACACACACACTTACTCATACACACACACACACACACACTCACTCACACTTAGTCCTTCCATAACAATAGTTTTATTACAGTCGAATTGAGGAGACGTAGAGGAGGAGGAAGGTAATAACAAGAAGACGAAGAGGAAGGGAAGAGAGAACTGCAGTAAAAAAAAAATCGTATGTTCTTTATGTAAAGAAAAAAGACTAGGAGGATGAGGAAAAGGGATGTTGATTGAGATGAGGAGTGAAAAACAGAAAGCTTGGGAAGAGTGGGAGGAACGGAAATAAAATATAGTAAAAAGGAAAGGGAGCAGGAGGAAAATGACAAACAACACAAAATTTAAATTGAGGAGGATTGAAAATGATGATGATGGTGAGGAGGAGAAGAAGAAGAAGGAGGAGGAGGAGTAGGAGGAAGAGGAGGAGAGGGTATTGATAGAATATTGTGAATAGGGGAACAAAGCATCAAAACCATTTATATTATTTTTCCTTCGTTGTGCGTTTTTGCTGGTGTTGTGATGTGTGCACACAAATAGGTGGATGCCTGAATATGGACGCGGAGGTCTTGTAGTCCCGCTGAAATATTTAGCCTCAGCGTGCGAATTGATTAACACAAGTTTTGGGCCGTTCCCTCATTTTCAACTTTTCCTCCGTCTCTCCTCGGCTTGCCTCCAGGCACTCACTTTATCTCTTCCCCTCCCTTTCCTGCCTTCCTCTTCCTTTTTCATCCCTTTCTGCTGTTTTTCTCTTTTTTATTTCCGGTCTCTTAGATCTTCACTCCTTCTCCCCATCCTGTCCCTTTTATTTTTATTTATCAACATCTTTGCCTGATCTCCAGATACTTTCATTCTTCCTTGCCTTTCTCCTCCTATGATTTCCTCGTAACACTCCCTTCCCTTCGTTCCCTCTGTACTTCCCCTCCGGACATTTATCTTGCTTTCCTCACTCTCCTTCCTCTCGGGTCTCTTCCGTCATGTTTTATTTTTTTAGCCTCCCTTCTTTGCTCAGCCCTCCCGTTCTTTGATTCCTCGCTTCCTCTCCTTTAACTTTCTTAACCCTCGTGAGTCTCTTCCTATCCTCCTTTTTTTTCCTTTTCTTCACCTCTGTGCACTTTTTCCTTATCTCGTTTTACTATATTCCTCTCCTTATTTTCTCTTCTTTATTCATCCATCACATTTTCTCGCTCAGCCGTTTCCCCTTTCATTCCTGGTGATGTTTGCCTTTCCTCTCCTTCCCCTCAGATGTACCCTCTTAGATCTGAATTTTCCCTTTTCTTCCTTCAAAACTCCATCTTTCTTTTTTGTGAGCTTCTCCCTCCTCCTTTCCTTCCTCCTTCGACAGTTTCCCTTCCTATTTTCATCCCTTCATCCCGTTCTCTCTATCCCCTCACGCATCCAAGTCCCAGCCTCTCCTATCTTGTGAAGCTCTCGTAAAATGCAGGTAAAGTTTTTGTTCCTCCTCCCACCAATACAAACGTCAATGCTCCTTTTCACGGTGCTTTCCGAAGCTGAAAAATCCTAAGCAGTACTTCTTGAGAGGCTCTAACACCAACGCTGCTGCTGCTTATTTTTTCTCTCTCTCTGCCCCCCCCCTCCCCACCACCACCATTTTTTCCTCCCCCGTTGCATCTCCTCTCCTCTTTATCATCGGCGAGTATGTATTAACAACAACAACAACAGCAACATCTACAACACCAGCAGCATCAATAATAAATATGCGGACAACATTTACTGCTGTGGGATATAGTACATTTAAAAGGAATCCGATTTAATATTACAGTTAAGAACATAAGAACATAAGAACGCAGGAGTCTGCAAGAGGCCGGTAGGCCTGTACGAGGCAGCTCCTTTGACCCTAAGCTCCCGTGTATCTAACCCCACCTAATATCGCTGTCCATGAATTTATCTAGTCTATTTTTGAATGTGACAATTGTATTGGCACTCACCACATGACTGCTAAGCCTATTCCACTCATCCACCACCCTATTAGTAAACCAATTTTTGCCTATGTCCCTGTTGAATCTGAATTTATCCAGTTTAAACCCGTTACTTCGTGTCCTACCCGGTTCTCTTACCAACAAAACCTTATGAATGTCTCCCTTATTAAAGCCCTTCATCCATTTATAAACCTCGATCATGTCTCCACGCACCCTTCGCCTTTCTAGAGAATGCAAGTTTAACTGTTTGAGTCTTTCCTCGTATGGCAAGTTTCTCAACCCCTGAATCATCTTAGTCATCCTCCTCTGCACCGATTCTAACATTTTGATATCCATTCTATAGTAGGGTGACCAGAACTGAACCGCATAGTCAAGATGAGGTCTAACTAATGCTAAATATAGTTTGAGGAAGACTTCGGGGCTTCTGTTGCTTACGCTCCTTGAAATAAATCCCAGTACCCTATTAGCTCGATTTCTAGCTTGAATGCATTGTGCCCTTGGACGGAGATCAGAGCTCACTAAGACCCTAAATCCCTCTCGCACCCAGACCTACTTATGAGAGTGTCATTTAAGCAATAGTTATGTGAGGGGTTGTTCCTACCTACACTCAGAATACTGCACTTCCCTACATTGAACCCCATCTGCCATTTATCCGCCCAGTCATATAATCTGTTGAGTTCACCTTGGAGAATACTAGCGTCCTGATCCGACTCAATTACTCTACCGATCTTGGTATCATCTGCAAATTTACTAACATCACTACTAATTCCTGTGTCTAAGTCATTGATATAAATAATAAACAAAAGTGGACCTAATACCGAACCTTGTGGGACCCCACTCGTAACACATCCCCAGTCAGATCTTTTACCATTGATTTGCACTCTTTGCTTCCTATTGCTAAGCCACGCCTTGACCCAGTTCAAAACTTTACCCTCTACTCCGTGAGCCTGTAATTTAAGCAGCAGTCGTTGGTGAGGAACTTAGTCAAACGCTTTACTAAAATCAAGATAGATTACATCATAATTTTCATCTCTGTCAACCGCCTCAAATACTTTATTGTAGAAGGACAAGAGATTGGTGAGGCATGACCTACCTTTTGTGAACCCATGCTGCGAGTCGTGAATTAAGCTATGTTTCTCTAAATGCTCCCGAATGTTCCTGGCTATTATGGACTCCAGCATCTTCCCTATAACCGATGTTAAGCTAATTGGGCGATAGTTTGAAGCAACTGACCTGTCCCCTTTTTAAAATCGGCGTCACATTAGCTACTTTCCATAGGCTCGGCACATAGCCAGTATTTACCGACATCCTAAAGATGTCGGTTAGTGAGTCACTGATTATATCACCTAGCTCCTTTAATACCCTCGGAAATATCCCGTCAGGACCTGGCGACTTGTTCTTCTTAAGCTTATCTATCTCATCCTGAACTACTTGCCTGGTAATGATTATATCCCTCAATTTATCGCCATCCCCGCCCTCGTACACCTGAACTCTTTCCGGTATAGTCGTTCGATCCTCCTGTGTGAATACTGAAAGGAAGTAGTCGTTCAACAATGTGCTCATATTTTCGTAATTTTCTACTAGCTCCCCTGTGTTTGATTTCAGCGGTCCAATTTTCTCCCGTGTTTTTGTTCTATACATCTGAAAGAAGCCCTTAGGATTACTTTTCGCCTCATTTGCTACTTTGATCTCATAGTTCTTTTTGCTATCCTGGTGTTTTTCTTAACTAATCTAGATAGTTCGACGTACCGGCCCCTGAGATGTGTTTCCCCATTCTTTATTTTCTGATAAATTCCTTCTTTAACCCAATCTCGTGTTTTAGTCCACGAGTCATCCACTTAGGATCATTGTTTTCTTTTCTAAGTGTTCGCTGTGGTATATGCTGTTCTTGCCCCTCTACTATTACTCTAACTAAATTATTGTAAGACATTTCTACCTGGTTCTCCTGGCTCTCCAATCCGCAGTTCTGGCCCTCATGAATCCCTAAATTATCCCAGTTTACCCCTTCAAGATATCTTGAAGCCCCTCGTAGTTTGCTCTTCTAAAATCTGGCACTAACACTGGGTTTGGATCACGGGTTACCAGTCTAACCTAAAACGAACCGTTCTGTGATCACTATTTCCTAACTCTCCGCCCACCTCCAACTCACGTAGCAAGTTCCCATTATTGGTTAGGACTAAGTCTAATATGTTATCTCCTCTGGTAGGCTCAGTAACTACCTGCTTAAGGAAATTATCTTGTATAACTTCAAGAAAGTCCTCGGCTTCCAGGTCACCCACTAGATCTTCCCAGTCTATATTCCTATAATTAAAGTCCCCATTACGCAGACATTTCTACTCATACTCGCCCTGCCAATCTCCTGTAGTAATATACTCGTGTCCTGCCTGTTAAGGTTGGGTGGCCTGTATATAACTCCTAGAGTTAGTTTTTCTTTCCCTTTGTAAACGTCCACCCAAACTGATTCTGAATCCATGTTAGTTTTGACTGAGTTGTTAACTAAACATTTAAGTGAGTCTTTAACATATAGCGCAACTCCACCTCCCTTTCTGTGTCTTTGTGAAACATCTGATAACCCGTTATTTCAAATTCTGACCTAAAATTTCTATTAGCAAAGTCTATCCATGTCTCAGTGATCGCTATTATGTCAAAATTTTCTGAACAAGCTTCACCCCTTAGTAAGTCTATCTTGTTTCTGAGGCTCCTGCTGTTAGTATAGAAGATTCTTAGCCCGTCCTCTGTTACTCCTCTAGAATTACTTCTAAGCTGCCTGGTTATATTATGAGCTAGATGTCCCCTCCCATTACTCCTCCCATTGCTCCCATTACTCCTCCCCCCCTCGCCTATACTAAAAAATCCCTCAGGGTACCAAGTGCTCGCTCAAGGGAGTCTGAGAGAGCCTCAACACCCTTGAACGTCAAGTGTATCCCGTCACGGGCGTAGAGGGTGTCGTTGCCAAAGAAGAGGTCCCAATTGTCGACGAACAGCCACCCATTGCGCTCGCAGTGCTCAGCAAGTCTGCTGTTCACTGCTATCGCCCTAGACAGCCATCCATCGCCAACGCCCCTCCTTGGCAGGACGTTATACAACATTAATTCGTTTGGGTGTATGTATGCGTGAGTGTTTGTTCATTTTTTTTTTTTTGTGTGTGTGTGTGTGTGTGTGAATCGACAAGATAACTTGAGCGCCAAAGTATTTACATTTCAACACACACACACACACACACACACACACACACACACACACACACACACACATGTATCTCCTGGACTTGTAGCAGGTGCACCTCTGAGTGAAAAAGCGTATATACTTGACCGATGAGTATAGCCTCCCGGGTACATCCGCAGGTAGCCATGGGGAGAAACTAAAGTGTGCTGA